>NC_071355.1:129174999-129462499 GCF_943734655.1 Sabethes cyaneus
GCAATTCAATGAAAATACGTGGACGGGGGTTCACAAGTACAACGGGTGCAACCATTGAGACATAGAAGATTTCTTTTAAAAATCACTTGTGTGCATCATAAACGTTGAAAGATTGGCGGAACTAGGGGGAGGCTAAGCCCCGCCTAGGAGAGATTTAGCCCCCCCTAGAAAAATGTTGCTGGCCGAAACATACCGGGGGTATAGTCCCCCTAGAAATGATCGCTAGTTCCGCCAATGGGTTGAAATAGTAATGAATGACCAGCCCACAGATTATTGTATTAAATATGATTATGCGATGTTCATCGCAATTATGACGTGCCATTCGAATGTTCTCTTTTGACATGAATGGCAACAGGCACGTAGGTTCACGGTGTCGATTCACTGTCACTGTCTAAATTCATGACTCCAAAAAACCCCACATGCTAAATTTGATTCCTTTTGATTGATTAGTACTCCAGTTATGAGGAAATTTGTATATTATTTGTATGGGAGCCCCCCCTCCTAAAGATAGGAGGGGTCTCAATTCACCATAGAAAAAATTCTTGCCTTCTGAAACCTCCACATGCCAAATTTGGTTCCATTTGCTTGATTAGTTCTAGATTCATGAAGAAATTTGTATTTCATTTGTATGAGAGCCCCCCCTTCTAGAAGGTCTCAGTACACCATCGAAACAAATCCTACCTTCTAAAACCCCTACATGCCTAATTTGGTTCTATTTGCTTGATTAGTTATCGAGTTTTGAGGAAATTTGTATTTCATTTGTATAGGAGCCCCCCCTCTTACACCGTCCACAAAATTGCTCTCTTACCCCCTCCATAAAATTGCTGATCATTTTATCTTTCCAACAACATATAAATTGTTCAGTTTCGTTCAGTAGTTTAGTAGTTATTAGCATTTGAAATCTTTCATTCCAACGTTACACGTCTATTTTCGTTTTCACAAAGTGCAACCCAGTCCCAGATAGTAAACAAAGACGTAATCCTACGTCAAAAGGATCCATCGAATTTTAAAAGTGTTCCTATTTTGTTCAAATTTTGTAAACTTTTTCAATTTTCAAAAATTTTATGTAAACCAACACACTACGCAACGATAACCAATAGATGAATTATGTTCCGAAGACGTGTCGATTTCTATCTCAAATAGCAAGTAAGATCGTATAACAAAGGTTCCTTTCACCACTAGGTGGATTAAATCGGGTTTTTTCTCATACACGCGCTCATACGTAGCATCCTGCTTCGCACGATAACAACTCCCGAAACCGAACACACGTACCAGTGACCCGTTCTTTGTCGCTGTTCGTGCATGTAGCTATGTAAGGGAAAGGAATACGCTGTGCGCAAGGAAAGGTGTATTACGCACTTCAAAATGAAAGATGTGTACACGGAGCGCAGTTCGTGCGTGCATTGCCAAGCATGAACAAGACCACCAAAAACTATCAATAGTAACACTAGATGATGCAGGGCGAGACGGCCACAGGCCGCAAATGTTGCCGGCAACCAGCCGTCGGCAGTGCCGGCCACTACGGGCGCAGCCGCCCCCCGCAGAGAATCACATCTATCTAGGTTTATTTATTTTCCTAGGTCTACTGACCTCTATTACTTTCTTTCAGTTGGGTCCGAACGAGCGACAGCGAATAAGGAGAAGATAACCCCTACGAAATGGTATTCCTCGAGACTCTATATTCCGCGTAATGGTCAACCGTGAAGTGGCGTTCCTCAAAATGGTATTCGGCGAAATGTTAGATAATCATGGCGAAATTTTAAATGCTATCCGCTTTATCAGACTAAGCAATGGGGGGAATTGTTTTCTACTTTAGTGTGAGGAAAATTTCTATATTAAACCACCCATGAACTCCGCAAAACTCGAGATTGTGACAAAGGTCATCCGAAATTCACGATTTATGTTCAACACAGTTTAATTTGTGGCAATACGAAGTTCGTCGGGTCAGCTAGTTCATCATATAAAAAATTCTTGCCTCCAAAACCCCACACATGCAAAATTCGGTTCCATTTGCTTGATTAGTTCTCGAGTTATGAGGAAATTTGTGTTTCATTTGTGTAGCAGCCCCCCCCCCCCTTCTAAAGTGGGAAGGAGTCCTAATTAATCACACAAAAAATTCTTGCCTCCAAAATCCCTCACATGCCAAATTTGGTTCCATTTGCTTGATTAGTTCTCGAGTTATGAGGAAATTTGTATTTCATTTGTATGGGAGCCCTCTCTTTTAAAGGGGAAGGGGTCCTAATACATCATAGATAAAATTCTTGTCTCCTAAGACCCCAACATGCCAAATTTGGTTCCTTTTGCTTGATTAGTTGTGGAGTTATGAGGAAATTTGTATTTCATTTGTATGGGAGCCCCTCCTCTTATTGAGGGGATAAGAACCCTCCCCGGCCCCAAAACCCCCTATATGCAAATTTTTAACGCCAATCGGTTCAGTAGTTTTCGATTCTATAAGGACCATACAGACACAGACAGAAATACGTTTCAATAGGTATAAAAGATCAGTCTGCAGGCCATATCTTAAATGCGTCCGTTTTTCTACTCATTTCTGCCCATTGAAGGCAGTCAAATTTCTGCACAACTCAAGAACAAATCGAACTCCGGCCAGCCCAAGTTCCTACTTAGCGCCATACCCGGTAATACTCTATTGAGTAGCTAAGCTAGGAGGTGCGATGCTGTGTGGTTCCCGGACGCCTGACCTCAAAACTGAGATTTTGAGCAGACGGCTGAGCCATACGGCCTTGGCAGCCCTTTTGTTTCGGTTTAGCTCATCAAGCACCTGCTGCTGTACAATGGAAACATTGGCCGTAACAAATTTAAATAATGCACATGGAATTAACGGATATTAGATGCTCTGATGGAAAATCAAATGACGCAATTGGTTCAATTCGAAGGATTGCTGGAGATTGTTCTACTTTTGCCCATACATACTTCAGATATCTATACCTATAAAAATGGATTTCTGTCTGTCTGTCCGTATGTTCCTTATAGAATCGAAAACTACTGAACCGATCGGCGTGAAAATTTGCATGTAGGGGTTTTTGAGGCAGGGCAGGTTCTTATGATGGTTAGAGACCCCTCTCCTCGCCAAGAGGAGGGGCTCCCATACAAATGAAACTCAAATTTCTGCATAACTCGAGAACTAATCAAGCAATTGGAACAAAATTTGACATGTGGGTGTTTTTGGAGACAAGAATTATTTCTGTGGTGAATTGAGACCCCTCCCCTCTTTAGAAGGAAAATTATGACTCTCCCCTTTAAGAGGGGGGGGGGGCTTTCATACAAATGGAATACAAATTGCCTCATAACTTGAGAACTAATCTAGCAAATGGAACCAAATTTGGCATGTGAAGGTTTTTGGAGGCAAGAATGTTTTCTACGGTGAATTAGAATCCTCCTCACTTTAGGAAGGGGGGCTCCGATACAAATGAAATACAAATGTCCTCATAACTCGAAAACTAATTAATCAAATGGAACCAAATTTGGCATGTGGGTGTTTTTGGAGGTATGAATTTTTTCTATGATGAATTAGAACCCCTTACCTTTTTAGGAGGGCGGGGCTCCCATACAAATGAAATACAAATTTCCTCATAACTCCAGAACTAATCAAGCAAATGGAACCAAATTTGGCAAGTGGGGGGTTTTGGAGGCAGCAATTTTTTTATAATGGTTTGAGATCCCTCACCCCTGTGGTAGGGGGATAAAGACTCTCATACAAATAAAACAGAAATTTTTGCGTAACTCAAAAACTAATCGAACTCGAGAAATTTTAGACTCTCATAAAACAACACTAGCTGTAACCCCCGCGCGTCGCCTCGCGTCTAATAGAGAGCAAATAGGAGGTACGCTATGTAACGCTAACGCTATGTAACTCTATGAAGTGCAACTACGTTACTTCTGCTCGGTTTGAGTTCTGATTGGTTTGAGTCTTTGCTTAATGTGGGCGATTATTATCACGAAAATACATATCGCGCCCCTCGTTTTGGCGACAGACATGAGCCTCTTATATTTATGAATAGTCAATAAAACAAAACCATTAAAAACTATCAATAGTAACATTAAATAATTCAGCGCGAGACGGCCACAAGCCGCGAGTGTTGTTGGCGACCTGCCGTCGGAAGCGCGGCCACTGCGGGGGGAGCGGCAGCCCCCCGTAGAGATCAGCTCTATCTAGGTTTATTTATTTTCCTAGGTCTAATGACCTCTATTACTTTCCTTTAGTTGGGTCACCCTTGCGAAATGGTACTTTCCACGAAAAGATTTTCCGTGAAATGGTGCATCCCGCGTAAGGTATTTCGCGAAATGGTATTCTGCAAAATTATATTCCGCGTTATGGTTAACCGAGAATTGGTTTTCCGCAAAATGGTATTCGGCGAAATGGTTTGTAATGATGGCGAATATTTAAATGCTATCCGCTTTATTTTATCAGGCTAAGCAATGGGAGGAGTTTTTTCTACTTTAGTGTGAGGAAAATTTGTATATTAAAACACCCATGAACTCCCCAGAAATTTGCGAAATTGTCACCCGAGATTCACGATTTATGTACAACACATTTTAATTTGTTGATGAATGACCAATTGGTTAAAACCACATTAATAACAATAAAAAAACTACAAGGTATACAGCCCTAAGGGTTGTACGAAAGGGTAACGTAGGACTATGTCAGATCAAAGACTAATGTAAACTGCATTTCTGGCATATGTATGTTTATAAGAATCTGTGAGTGCCATTGTTTAAGTGAATGTTTAAAAGGGAAGAGCGAAATATTCAGATTCAATTCTTCATTTAATGCACTGGTGGCTTTGAAAATACGCGGACGCGGGTTCATAAGTACAATGCTTGCAACTTTTGAGACATAGAAATTTCTTTTAAAAAACACTTGTGTGCATCATGAAGGTTGAAATGGTAATGAATTCTCCCCCTACCACAGGGGTGAAGGGTCTCAAAGCATCATAAAATAAATAAATTCATGCCTCCAAAAAACCCCACAAGCCAAATTTGGTGCCATTTGATTGATTAGTTCTCGAGTTATGAAAAAATTTGTGTTTCATTTGTGTGGCATCTCCCCTTCTTAAAGAAAGCAAAGGTTCTAATCCACCATAGAAAAAATCGCCCCTGTTAAAAGACGGATGGGTCTCATTATACCATAGAAAAAATTCCTGCCTTCTAAAACCCCCACATGCCAAATTTGGTTTCATTTGATTAGTTCTCGAGTTTTGGGGAAATTAGTGTTTTATTTGTATAGGGCCCCCTCTTATGCTCCCCTTAAAATTGCTCCTTGTCCTCCTAAAAAATTGCTGGTCATTTTATCTATCCAACGACATATAAATACATCAGTTTCGTTCAGTAGTTTAGTAGTTATTAGCATTTGAAATCTTTCATTCAAACGTTACACTTTTATTTTCGTTTTCACAATGTAAAAATCAAAATATAGTAAACAAAGACGTAGTCCTACGTCAAAAAAAGTTTATTTTGTAGCAATACGACGTAGCCAGGTATATAATGCGATTATATAGCCATCTACAATGTGTGCAACCTCATATGCTAATGCTAACTCAAGAACAAATCGAACTCCGCGAAATGGTATTCAGCGAAATGTTATATAATCACGGCGAATATTTAAATCCCATCAGCTTTATTTTACCTAACGTAGTAATGGTGGGAGTTGTTAACTGTGAGAAAAAAAATGGAAGTTTGTATATATCAAATTAGCTATGGTTTCACAGTTGCGCAATTGCCGAAATGAATCGTCTAAGGTTAAACTCCTCAGAAATTCCCAAACTCAAGATCGTGACAAAGCTCCTCCGAGATTCAAGATTTATGTACAGCACAGTTTTATTCTGCATATGCAGAGGTTGGAAAACTTGCAAAATGAATAGATACGCCGAGCATTGGCAAACGGTTTTTATCATGATAAAACAGCTACGCGAGTGGTTCAATTCGCCTATAACAATGAGCAACATACACTCACGCTTCGTAGCATCGCTGAATATACGAATATCGTGAGCAAAGCAAAAGTGCAAATTGACGCTTACTGCTGCTTGTAAAGCCACTAACACTACTTTAAACTATTCCCTTTTCGTGGTAATATTATTTTGAATAATTTCCGACGTCCCCGGGCATTCTATATGCGAAAAATCGAACACACTCAATGTTCAATATTCAATTTTTGAACGAATTTTGATGTTCACATTGAGGTTCAGTTCGTGATAAAATTCAAAGCTGATGCGTGCATTATCGGCGAGGCAGGCGAATAGTGTATGGTCATGAGGGATGTTAATCGATTCAAATGATCACTTTTTCGCGAATTCTCCAACCACTGTGCATATGGCAACGCAAAGTTCGCTGGGTTAGCTAGTAGGGGTATTAGGGGCATAATGAGCACCCTAACTTGTTGGCTGATTTAAGCACCCAAAATGACTGAATTTTTAAAGTGTCGTCATTGCAAAACATACATTCACTATCGATAATGAAAGGCGTACTGTTAACAAATTGAAAAATAATTGACATTGAAAATCCTATAGTCCTACGTCAAAAGTTTTACTCGTAAACTAAAAAATCAAATGCCGGAGGTTTGGTGTCGTACTCTGTTAGAACAAGTACTACGACGTAAAATCGGTGCATGTTCTTTTGAAAGGTAACACAGTAAATTTAAAAGTTTATTTGGAAAGTATCCAGTTAGATAAAAAACAACTCGAAGACCCGAAAATAAAAAAAAAACGCATTTTACAAAAGCTTTGGAACATTTTTCAAGGAATCGGAACAGTAAGGATGTATGTAGTCAAATGTGCATATTAAATTTAGTTTAATTTGATTGTAAGAGCAGATGATTCCATATTTTGCTAAAAATGGGCAAATTTCTACTTACCGTTAAAAAACTTGTGGAAAATTGTTTTTCATTAAAATATTGGTTATCGGTACGATATCGATAATTTAAAATCCGATATCGAGCGATACCGATATTAGATACAAAACGATATCGCGATAACGATAAACTACTGTTTTGCCCATCACTAAATGCGACATAGTGCTCGTTTCACCCCACCTAAGGGTGAACGTTTCACCCCCAGTCAAGTAGTTAAAGTAAAAATGGGTTTTTACACTAATTACAGTATAAAATCAAAACTTCAATTAAGGTAAAGTGACCAGATTTTTTTTGAATGAATGCGGGACATATTGAATGGCTTATTTGCTAAATCGGTTTGGTAGTAAAGATGGGATCATATAGAAATTTGGCGCTACATTTTGGCGATAGCGGCGCTCCCAGTGGCCGTGGATGCTAGTTTTTGGTAGCGTTATGTTAATTGTAAACAGTTCAGTATATTTTTTTCGCAGTTTTAAAGGTAGCTTGGTTACGAGATGCTCATCAAGCAGGAGGAAAGTAATTGTGTGCAGTCACCTACAGAATCCATCAGCGTCGGCTCGGGAGCTGGCGGGACTGTCGGATTATCCTAAAAGACCTGTGGCGTGAGTAATTGAAAGGTACAAGGAAACTCTCAGGGCTGTCCGTAAGGCACAGGTCAGACATTGGACCTGAACTCTTGATTGTCAACTGCGGTTGAGGGTCATTCGGAAAGTCAAAATTGATCTCAGCTTCACGGATTGTGCTTTGGCGAAAAAACTGAATACTGTACGGCGAATCCGTCTCGGAATGGCTACAAGTGTTACAGAGCAAGTGTGGAATCCAACAGAAGCCTCAAACAACAAACAAAGGTTAGAATCCGGTCTCGTGGGCTGTGCGGCCGGGTGGAGACGAAACGCGATGCAAGTGTCTGACTCGATGATGAATAAGCTTCAGAGAAGGTCGATATCAGCCAAACCGTCAGTCAGTCGTCATATGTTCGAATCTCGGCTGTGAGAGACTGTTAGAGTCAATAGGTTCGTAGCAACTGGCCCTGCAATTGCCCTGTACTCTAACAACACGGAGTGTAGCACCTAGGCTTTGGTTTGCTTTGCGCTGGCTCGCTGTTGGGTTTGCAACTGATTCGCGATTGGTTTTGAAGATGGCTTCGTGATGAAAGGTCATGACTTGTCAAGGGATCTGTTTCATTGGCATCCGTATGAAAACCAGTGCTTTGGGACGGATAAGAATTCGAAGATACACAGGGGTAGGTGCTCACCGGCTCACGAGCGGTGTCAGCAGTAGGTTTTATCACGCAATGTAACATAATTTCCAATGTTTCATCCTTAGAAACTGTTTCGATTAAAAAGTTATTCAATGCGGGACACTTTCCGGGACGCTTAGTAATCCGCGACAAGCCATCCAAATCCGGGACAGTCCCGCGTAATCCGGGACGTCTGGTCAGCCTAAATTAAGGTGAAATTTGAGATACAATGAATACATTATGTTGCAGTGTGCACTTGATAGATTAAGATATTTAAATGATCGTAAAAGCTTATTTGGTAGTGCACCAAAATTATAATTTTTTCAGCGTCTGAGAACCTAGTTGTTTTTTAATATAATTCCGTGTTTTAATAGTAGAGATCACTCATTTTTTGATAAATTGATACTGTAGTACCTACAGCAGTGTTTCGCGTGCCATATGATGTTACAAAATGCGTACTTTCGTAGAAAAGCAGGAGCAGAAAAGTCGGTTTTCGGATCGGAACCTGCATTACCAATTGCGGCATGTTGGATAAAGCAAAAGATTCAATCTTGGCTTTCATCTGAACATGAACGTTATTGGGAAAATCTTGAAACTTGTCGTCAAACGAAAAGTTTCATTATTAAGCCTTGTGAGAAGGTTGCGAAATTTCTTTTGCAACAGTCATAGGTAAATTGCAGTATTCTTGTCAGATCACTGACTGGTCACTGCAGACTAAATTATCATATGGTAATTTATGTGAATCCGTTTACGGTACACCATATCACGTAATTTGCAACTGTCCTGCAGTAGCACAATTGCGTCATTGGATCTTTGGATCCTACGTCTTAAATGAAATGATTTTAGGAAACTAAAATTACGAGACATTTTGATGTTTCTTACCGAAAGCGGTATTGAGCTATAAGCTCTTATTTATCATGAGTATATAACCAGTCGCTCTTCAGCTGCGAACAGCACCTGACGCATATCTGCTCGTTCGTAGTGGCGAATATTGTACGCAACGTTTTTGCGCTCGTACCGGCATTTTAACTCGCGAAATTTATTATTTTCCTCTTCGTCAAATAGTGAGAAATACGGAACGTTTACGTTTGGCTATTAGTAGCCAGAAAAAGGAATATTTATACGTATACATAGTATCCACAATTGGCTTCCCCAGTAGCAGTGTACTAAAGTAAGTACCTATTGTCTACAAAGAAATCGAACGAAGCAGCAACAAAGGTCGCACGAGACACACAGCGAGGATCGCGCCATCCTGGACGCCAAAATTTGATGAGGCGCCGCGGCACGCTGGAAACCAAATATTGGTGAAGTATTCAACGTAGAAGTATTATATATAATTTTTCTTTTTGTCTTTCTACTATATGAAAATATAGTATAAAGGTATAGGAATCACTCGAAAAATCGAAAGAAAGCCTAGTGGGACGAATGTCATATACCATTCGACTCAGTTTCGAAAACTGAGTATTTTCTCTGTGTGTGAGTGGAACGCTTTTGATTGAGCCAACATTTCTCGAAGATGGCTGGACCGATTTTAATGATCTTAGTGTCAAATGAAAGGTATAGGTGTCCCATTGTTCGCTATTTAAATTCATACTGATCGGACTTTTAGTTCAAAAGTTATGTATAAAGATATGAAAAATATGGGACTTCATTATCTCATAGGTCCCTTAACCGATTTGAATAAAATTGATTGCATATTAAAGGGGAGTCTTTTAAAACCTTAATTTCAAGATTTCATGACAAATGGGCTTGTGGTTTGAAAGTTACATAATGAAATGTGAAAAAATTTATTTAAAACTGCTTTTTGTTGCATATAAGCATTAATTATGTAGGAAACATCCTACATTTTATTATCATTTGAAAGTTACTGTTGAGATCTATAAAATGAAACCAAGTTACTGAAAATCGGATGATTGGTTCAAAAGTTATTCAAACTTTAACACTTCAGCGCCGTATATTAAACCGTTAAAATGTATAAAATCGAAATAAATTAATCAAGGGTCGATTGTATTCAATGTATGTGTTATGTATGTGTATGTAAGTATGCATGCGTGTATGTATGTATGTATGTATGTATGTATGTATGTATGTATGTATGTATGTATGTATGTATGTATGTATGTATGTATGTATGTGTGTGTATGTATGTATATGCGAATTGCAATTTTAAAATTTGCATAGAAATACAAGAAGAGTGAGAAACATTTCAATTGTCATTTTCTTTACTTGCTGTTACTCGCAATCGGACGAGCAAAGCAAAAAGGGGGCATCCATAAAGTACGTCACGCTTATAGGGGGGAGGGGGGGTTGACCTAATCGTGACGATTTGTGACGTAGGGGGGAGGGGGGTATGAAGTTATGTGACGTCACATAAAAAAAATCAAATGGAAAATTTATTCGGGAAACTATAATTTAGCCTTCATTTTAAGATACAACTTTTGAAGGCTTCTATAAAATTAATATACTGATGTATTTTAAAACAAATACTTAAATTTTTTGAATGAAAACTTTTTTTAACGTATATGTGTGAACAGGACTCATTTATTCTATGTAGTATGAACTCTCCATTAAGGCTTTACAGAATATGCAGTACACCGTCCTGCCTAAAAGATTTTTGCAACCGCAAATAGCAGTCGCACAAACTCCGGGCTACGGGATGCTACCAGAGACCCATGGCAACAACCACGTAGCCAGAGGTGGGGGCCAGGAGCCCTATCTTAACTCCTAATACATTATATGCATATCTTACTGCTTAAAAATATAATACATCACAATACATTTAATGTATTGTAGTTATAAACGCAAAAATATGCATATAAAACAGTTAAAATCAAAATTGGCCCCCCGGGCCCCCCTTCTGGCTACGTGGCTGCATGGCAATGTTTTCCCCTAATATTCGTGACTCAATCGATGAACAAAAACTCATACCGAAGTTCCACGGCTGCTTTTAAGGCTTTTCGGTATAATTTATATTGTCCCACACTCAAAAGCTCTCTGAAGGATAGAGTTTATGCCACTTGCGGATTAAATTTCGCATCTAAGGTTGACGAATTTGAGTGGATGGATGTAAAGGGCGTGGATATGCGCGAAACAGTAATCGAGGACACATCAGCAACTTCTGAAGCGTATCCGATCGCAGAAATTGGAGATCATCTTCAAAATCCGTGAATCGACTATAAGTCGACTATAAGCTTGAAAATTTTCCTTTTTTTATTTGCTGAAATTCATTTAAAGCGACCCCCCGGCACATCGCCATTTTTCTATGACTAAAATCTAAACGTCAAAAGCACTGGGCGGGAAATCAGTTCATAGAAATTCTATGGAGCGGCCATTGTAGTTTGGGGCCCAGCATCGAGGGGCCCATCAGTATGGGGGTACTGTCAAATCATATGTGAGAGTGTATTGGTGACACCGGGCTGATTTAAAGCTATCAATTTAAATAAAATTGTTGGAATGAATATTTAATTTTTTTTTGTTGTGAAGGGGGGGGGGGTTGCCGTGACGTGACGTACTTTCTCAGGGGGGGGGGGGTCAGGAATGTGTGACAAAATGTGACAAGGGGGGGAGGGGGGGGGTCGATTTTGGTCAAAATTTGCGTGACGTACTAAATGGATGTCGTCAAAGCGAAGATAAGTATTTGATTTAATCATATAGGTATAGTGGTGTATAGTATTTAAAATACTAATGAGTTGATTTTCCCAAATAAATTTGTACCAATTTCAAACAAATTTTGCGCATCAATAGATGCTTTTACAATCAATAGATGCTAGAGCTTAGAAATTTTATATGAAAAAGAGGAAGAAATACGAACAATTCTGTACAATCTGTTTTCGCTAGTGACACTTTAAAAGATAATATCATATGTCATCTATCATGTTTTAATACATAAATTAATATGGGTCCACTCATATCAGGAAAAATAACAAGCGCCGAAAATTATGTCGATCATATGGCCATCCTCAAGCATGTTTATGGCGCTGCTTTTGTTTCTTTAATCTCATCGTTTCCTAAAACATCTAAAGGGCAATATCATATAAACGATACGATCAAACTAATGACTATTTTTTCATTAAAGTTTATTCAAAAGAAGCTCTAGTTTCGATTTTCATGCAAAAATAATTAACTGAAAGAGCGCCAACTAAGAAAAAGTCCAATTTCACTTTTTCGTTTTTCATATCTAATGCTCTACTCAATTAGTTTTTCAGATTCAGATATTACCTTTTTTTCAGATATAAGGATTTTGAATAATAAGGAACGGCAGAGGTGGGCACCGCTAATCAGCAAACCGCTAACATTTTAGCTAGCGAGTAGCACGTTCGCTAGGTTTTAAATGTGCTAGCGCGTCTATTACCTTCCGATAAACATAAGTACTACTTAATCAACTACCAGCCACTAATTTTTGAAAATAATTTTTGGAAATAGTTCAACTAGTCATGAATGAACTATATTTGCTCGCGTCGCGAACAGCAGCGAGCAATTTTATCAATTTGTAAGAAACCGCACACTTATTTTTGTTATTATTTTCAAAAATTAGCGGCTAGTAGTTTATTTAGTGGCACTTTAACTTATCGGAAGCTAATGAAAGCGCTAACAGATTTGAAACCTAGCGAACGCACTACTCGCTGGCTAAAAGGTTAGCGGTTAGCTGATTAGCGGTTCCCACCTCTGAGGAACGGATATTTAAAAATATAGTCAAGTTAATTATAGATGTTCCTAGGAAATTAAAAAATAATTATTGCGGCAGTAGAAAGGCTAGGTCACACCGCTAGGGGGATTAATTCGGGTTTTGTAAGTTTAGTCTTCTGATTTTATTTATCTATTTTTTTTTTGAATTATTTTTTTTATTGACCACTGCTTATTGACTCCCCCTTGCATACGAATTCACTTCTGTATTCTGCGGAGAGCTTATTGCTCCCGCTCAAAATGAAAGACTCGAATGTTGGTTTGATCAACAATATTGATTCTAACGGTGAGGAAATGGAAGAAGAGTTCCGAGGATTCCCAACTCCCGGCCCTTCCCAACCTCCTGTACCTACTCCACCGCCATCGTAACCCCCTATAAACCAAAGGAAGAAAGCTTACCCAGATGGCTCAAAAGGACCGTTTGTTGTCTACTTCCGACCCATAAGTAAACCATTGAACATTATTCAAATCGGCAAGAACCTGGCAAAACATTTTTCGGACGTAACCGACATTACGAAGGTGAGGCCGAATAAATTGCGAGTTGTCGTGAGGAGCTTAAAGCAAGTAAACGAGATTGCTAGCTCTGAGTTCTTTAGGAGAGAGTATTGCGTGTACATCCCTGCCGAGGATGTAGAAGTTGACGGTGTAGTCACCGAAGGGAATCTCACTGTCGAAGATCTTCTGCGTTGTGGAGTTGGCTGTTTTAAGAACCCTATAATGCCGAAGGTAAAGATACTGGACTGCAAGCAATTGCAGTCAGTATCAATCGAAGAAGGGAAGAAGAATTTCTCCCCATCCTTTCGTGTGACTTTCGCTGGATCTGTTCTACCGAACTACATTCTCTTGGATAGGGTTCGTCTACCTGTACGCCTGTATGTACCGCGGGTCAGCAACTGCCAGAACTGCAAGCAGCTAGGCTATACAGCCGCCTTCTGTTGCAATAAGGCACGCTGCATCAAATGTGGCGGAAATCATGAAGAGAGTGCCTGCAGTGAAGAGACCGTAAAGTGTGTTTACTGTGGGGAATTTCTTCATGATCTTTTGGCATGTCCCACGTACAAGCAACGCGGGGAAAAATTAAAGCGTTCTCTTAAAGAACGCTCAAAGCGATCTTTTGCAGCGATGCTAAAGAGTACTACACCACCTATACCAGAAAATATCTTTAACCTTTTGCCATCTGATGAGGGTACATCTGATGATCCCGTCGCTGGAACTTCTTGTACCTTGCAAGATAGATCTAGAAAGAGAAGAAAGAGTAACTCTCCTAGTCCTTCTCGCAAGGGACGCAAGATACCTCCAGGCGGGACAACATATAGCACAAAACCACAAAAAGGAAGCGGTTTACAAAATCCGATGCAGGTACCTCCTGGTTTGCAAAATTTTAGGTCAAATCAGGAATACCCACCGCTTCCTAGAGCACCAAGAACCGCAAGTGCATCTCATTCTCGGCTAGAGAATAACTCAGGATTCTTGAAATGCTCGGATATCGTGGACTGGATACTAAAAACATTCAATATTTTGGATCCTCTTAGAAGTCTTTTGTTTGCTTTTCTTCCTACAGTAAAAACATTTTTCCAACAACTTGCTACACAATGGCCCCTTCTTGCTGCTGTCATATCCTTCGATGGCTGATGCGTCGAACGAAATAGGGAACTCATTACCTGTACTACAGTGGAATTGCAGAAGTATCATCCCCAAGTCTGACCTTTTTAAGCAATTAATTAACATATCTAATTGTGACGCGTTTGCGCTCTGTGAAACATTTCTTACTCCAGATAACGTGCTCTATTTTCGCGATTTTAATATAATTCGTCGGGATCGAGGATCACATGGCGGAGGAGTACTTTTAGGGATCAAAAAGTGCTATTCTTTCTTTCGAATCGACCATCCCTCTTTCCCAAATATAGAAGTTGTCGCCATTCAAGCTACCGTAAATGGTAAAAACAGTTCTATAGTATTGATTTATATTCCTCCGGCAGTACGGTTTGAACAGAGGCAACTTTATGATATAGCAGAATTGCTCCCGGTACCATTTCTGATTTTAGGAGATTTTAATTCTCATTGCACACAATGGGGGTCGCTATACGACGACAACCGCTCCTCTTTAATTTAGAGTCTGGTTGACGAATTTAATATGACAGTTTTAAATACCGGGGAAGCGACACGAATACCTAGTCCCGTGAAAGCGTGCTCGATTTGTCCCTCTGTTCGACATCACTAGCGTTAGTTTGCCAGTGGAAGGTAATTAACGATCCCCACGGTAGTGATCATTTGCCGATCGTTATTTCAATTGCTAATAGTTCAGCCTCCTCGAATCCAATCAATATTGCATATGACATCACGCGAAATATTGATTGGAAGAGTTACGCATCTACAATATCCGAGGCTATAGAGTCTTATGAAGTACTTCCTCCGGAGGAAAGAATATACGTTTATTACTAGCTTGATCCTTGACGCCGCGACTCAAGCACAGACGAATCCGATACCGGGTGCTAGAATTAACCGGCGGCCTCTCACTAACTGGTGTGACAAAGAGTGCTCTGACCTGTACAAAAAAGTCTACGGCGTATAAGGACTTTCGAAAACGTGGCTCGATAGAACTGCTTAGGAAGTATGAAGTACTTGAGAGGCAGATGAAAAGCTTGATGAAAGCAAAAAAACGTGGTTTTTGGCGCCGGTTCGTGAACGGATTATCTAGAGAAACAGCGATGAGTACTCTTTGGCAAACTGCTAGACGCATGCGGAATTGTAACGTTACATACGAAAGCGCGGAATATTCGAATATAGGGATCCTTGATTTTGCCAAGAAAGTCTGTCCGGACTCTGTACCGGCACAGAGATCTTTTCGCGACGCGTCCCTGTCGATTACAAACGAACCGCCGTTTTCAATGTCAGAATTTTCAATTGCTCTCCTTTCGTGCAACAATAATGCTCCAGGGTTAGACGGAATTAAATTCAAATTGTTGAAAAATCTATCTAACCCTGCCAAAAGGCGTCTATTGAACCTGTTCGATAGGCTTCTTGTGCTAAATATTGTCCCGCATGACTGGGGACAGGTGAAAGTTATTGCCATTCGGAAACCAGGAAAACCAGCCTCCGACCACAATTCGTACAGGCCGACTGCAATGCTCTCCTGTATCCGGAAATTGATGGAGAAAATGATCTTATTTCGTTTAGACAAATGGGTTGAAACGAACGGCTTGCTTTCAAATACTCAATTTGGCTTTCGCAAAGGTAAAGGAACGAACGATTGTTTAGCGTTGCTTTCTACAGAAATACAACTCGCTTTTGCTCGTAAAGAGGAAATGGCATCCGTATTCTTGGATATCAAAGGAGCTTTTGATTCAGTTTCCGTGGAAGTCTTAACCGAGAAGCTTCATTCACGAGGACTTTCACCGAACTTGGATAATTTTCTGCTCAATTTGTTGTTAGAAAAACGCATGTTTTTTAAACATGACGATCTGACAACCTCACGAATCAGCTACATGGGCCTCCCCCAGGGCTCTTGTTTAAGTCCTCTGTTGTATAATTTCTACGTTAACGACATTGACGAATGTCTTGCCAACCCATGCACGCTAAAACAACTTGCTGACGATAGCGCTGTATCCATTACGGGAAACAAAATCGATGATCTGCAAGGTCCTTTGCAAGATACTTTGGACAACTTGTCCAGCTGGGCTCTT
This sequence comes from Sabethes cyaneus, assembly GCF_943734655.1. Classification (NCBI taxonomy): domain Eukaryota; kingdom Metazoa; phylum Arthropoda; class Insecta; order Diptera; family Culicidae; genus Sabethes; species Sabethes cyaneus. The sequence goes on from NC_071355.1 coordinate 129,191,471, forward strand.
AAGCTTGCTATCGATTTCTCCCCGAAGAAAACTGAGCTGGTCGTTTTCTCACGGAAGCACGATCCAGTACAACTGCACCTTCTACTAACGGGCAGAACGATCTCGCAGGTTTTAGTCGCAAAATATCTCAGGGTCTGGTTCGATTCTAAATGCACTTGGGCATGCCACATTAGGTATCTTAAACAAAAATGCCAACAGAGGATCAATTTTCTCCGTACAATAACCGGGACCTGGTGGGGCGCCCACCCAGGAGATCTTATAAGGTTGTACCAAACAACGATACTGTCGGTTCTCGAATACGGTTGTTTCTGCTTCCGCTCCGCCGCGAACACGCACATTATTAAACTAGAGAGAATACAGTATTGCTGTTTGCGTATTGCCTTAGGATGTATGCAATCGACACATACGATGAGTCTCGAAGTGCTGGCTGGTATTCTTCCGTTGAAACACCGTTTTTGGGGATGACACCCCGTTAGGCATACGGATACAAGGCATATAGACGCGAGGCCGAATGGACACGAGGCCGAATAGACGCGAGGCCGAATAGACGCAAGGCCGAATCGACACGAGGCCGAATGGATGCGAGGCCGAATGGACACGAGGCCGAATGGACGCGAGGCTGAATGCATGCTAGGCAGAACAGATACGATGACCTAAAGATGTGCAGAGCAAGAGCAAAGCATATAGCATACGTGTCAGGCGGTTAATCCAAAATTGATACAATTACCGATTGGTTCTGTAGGAGCGCCTTGTCCCGGCTCCTAGTGGAATAGGGTGGCAACTTGCGCAGTAACCGTCACCGGACACGGGAGAAAACTCAGCTTAAGGTGTCCTCCGAAGGACGGAATGGATCCCTGTCGCTGGTCAACTGCACACTAAATAAATGGACTGAATTCGGTGGATTGCCTTCCGGTAGCAAACAACCCGGGAATGGTTACTGCTCGAAGAGTGTTGAAACGGCACTTTAACTACTATTCATATTTATTTTACTTAAGTATAAGTTAACAAGTGAACGACAAAAAACTGAATGAATCTTAAACCTAATTGATGTGCGCCTTTTATAGGTGAACGATGTTCCCCTTCCAACGGTTGCTTGCGCGCGAGTGTCTGTGCTGCTTCCTTTCGTCTTTCGTGTGCGATCGGTGGGGCGATCGCGTGATCCTGTCGTCGGGTGAAATTTTCCTTCTGCGGCATCCAATTGGGGTGCTTTCGTTGTCTTTGTGGTGGTGTGTCGGCGGGTGGAATGTTTCCAGTAGTTGATGCTGGTGGAATATTCCATGAATAGGTGCTGGTGGAATATTCCGCTTGCTTTCGAGTAAGATGTTTGGCATCAAACTTATAGCGTGCTAAATTTTATCCGCTGCTGGCGCAGACATACTCCCGCCGGGCTGAAATGTATTTTCTGAAGCTTGGGATATTACATTATCTACGATCGGTAACACAGCGATTTTGTAAACTGAACGTGTGTAAATCTTATGACCCACATGATCTCATCGACTGTTCGTACCAAACCATCGGGACCAGGGTAAGTGGATGTTATTCTGCCCAGTGGCCAAGTTTGCGGTGGAGCGTCCTTCTCCTCTAACAGGACAATCATTCCGGCTTTAATATTGGGTAAAACATTTCTTTGCTTTGATCGAACTTGAAGTGTCTGCAGATATGCTCGACTCCATTTCCTCCAGAACTCATCCCTCAGTCTTTGTAAATATTGCCATCGGCCAAGTTGGTTTATTTTAATTTCCTCAGTCGAAGGTTCAGGTATAGCAGTTAATGGTTGTCCAATTAAAAAATGGCCTGGCGTAAGAACCTTTGGTTCACCAGGTTCAGAAGGTATTGCATACAATGGCCGTGAATTTAATATTGCCTCAACTTGCGCTAACACTGTCACATATTCCTCAAATGTTAATTGTGCATTCTTTACTGTCCTCTTAAGGTGGTTGTTGCGACAGCAAACGAAATAGATTCTTCAAACTGTAAGCAACATTTTAGTTTTAGTTTAGCGTTAATATTAGCATTTAGTTTAGGATTAAACACTCACATTTCAGTGATCCTTTTTAGCAATAAGTTTTCCGATCTACTGTCCAACTTTTAGGTTAGCGTTAGTCCCTAAGTAGTTCGTAGAATAGTAGAATAGCTTTAGTTTTAGGTACAAATTCTAATCTCGACTTCTAATAAATTTTATCTAATTATTTTATCTTTACCTGTTTGTAGTATAACAATCGATAGATTTTAATTACTTTAATTAATAATTTTAATGCACTCGCGCTATTGATAATTGGTTTTCCGTATGTGTTCGCTCGTTATGGCTTTATCACAATGCAGACCGTTTTCTTCGATGTTGGCAGCGCTTATCAGTCAAGCGGTTGAATCGGTTGATCTAGGGTGACCATCTCGGCGGTACCGGTTTCAACAGTGGTACTTTGTACTTTTAACGGCGGCTTCCCAAAGACCACCAAAATTCGGGGATTCCGGTGGAATAAACGACCAAACGATTTCCTTCGGTTGACAAAAATCTTCTATTCTTTTAATAGTCAGATTTGATCTGAAAAGTCCGTACAATTCATGTAGCTCTTTGTTTGCCCCTCGAAAGTTAGAACCATTGTCAGAATGAATCTCTCGCGGTAGTCCTCTTCTGCTTGTGAAACGACGTAAAGCGGCTAAAAAGGCCTCTGTAGTCATGTCTGACACGAGTTCTAAGTGAAGAGCCTTAGTGGCCATACAGACAAAAACTCCGATATATGCTTTTTCTATCTTGGGTCTGTGCCGACCTTGTTTGACGAAAACAGGACCAGCATAATCGATACCGGTGACTTCAAAAGGGCATGCGGGTGTAACACGACATGCAGGCAAATCTCCCATTAATTGTGTGCAAGGTTTTGGCTTAACCCGGTAGCATGTGACACTGCTTCTAGTAATTTTGCGAACTGCAGATCTACCTCCAAGCAACCAAAATCGATTCTGTAGTGTCGCTAGAAGACTTGATGGACCTTCATGCATATTTTCTACTTGATATTCCCGAATTAAAAGATCAACAATGAAATGATGTCTTGGTAATAAGGTAAGGATGTTTTTTACCTTTGTTTTACTATATAACAAAGGTTTAGAAATTGGTCGAAAAACACGAAGTTGATCTAAGGCCCGGAGGGCCGAGTCACATATACCAATCGATAGGGTTCGACGAATTGAGCAATGCCTGTGTGTGTGTGTGTGTGTGTGTGTGCGCTGCTTATTTTCGATCGCCTATTTCTCGGAGATGGCTGAACCGATTTGTCTGCTATTACTTTTGTTTGAAAGGTATTATAGTGGAGAATATCACTATTGAATTGTTTCGTGGTCCGACTTTTCGTTTAAAAGTTATAAGCAAAAATGTGAAAACTACGTGACACGATTTTCTCCGGAACCACTCAACCGATTTCAACGATCTTAGTACCAAATGAAAGCTCTTACTATTACTAAACTTAATGCCAAGTTTTATTGAAAACAAACAAGTAGTTTAAAAGTTAGCCTTAAAAAACCAGTTTTGACAAGGTCCAAATGATCGCCTGTTTCTCAGAGATGGCCAGACCGATTTATGCGCTATTAGTTTAATTTGGCAGGTGATATAGCCTGATAGATCACTATTGTATGGTTTTTTAATTGAACGTTTAATTTGAAAGTTATGAGCAATCGTATACGTCACACCAAAATTAACAATAATTTATAATGATTTTAACCAAGATAATTAACCTAATTTCAATTATTTTAATATCAAACGAGAAGTTTTCACACTACGAATATGTATGCAAAAATTTATAAGAATTGGTTTTACCGGTCAAAAGATATTAACCCTCGAATACTTGCGCCATCTTTTGTAACACGGTTACACGCGCGCACAATAGCCCAAAACCAAAGAAAACGTGCGCACTAGAGTTTTGACTAGGAAAACTTGGTTTTAAGTTTGGAAGAGTTTCATGAAATTGAATGCTCTATCATCTGGTAGAATTTAAATTTTGATTAATCCCCCTAAAAGTGAAATAAAAAAATTATTTTTCTTCAGTTTCAATATAACACATTAATGTGTTCTGCAAAGTTTTAGAGCATTATATTACAAGAAATTTTGCTGAAGACAGTAATCTTCTATCTCTTCAGCGAAGATATATAAATCTTATTTATTGTATATGCGTTTGTAAAATCAGTTTTTCTATTTGAGCTCTTTTTGTAATTGTCGTATGACTTTTTTTGTGTATTACAAAACTGTACAAAAAGTAAAAATACACAACTTTGCTGAAAATAATATACCTCTTTGTTTGCTTGTTTAGGAACTGTAGAACTTTGATTATAGAAAATACCCTGATTTTGACTCGACTCCAACAGCCGGATACATTTTAAACATTTTACATTTGCTGATAATTTTGCTGCATACAGACACCATTTTTGCATGTGAAGAAACGAGAGAAAATTCCAGTTGGGGCCAATTGCGGTACACCTCACATACTGCTTGCTTCGTTTCTGTGATGTTGGTTTATGGTGATCTGTTTCTTAACAATTTAAAGTATTAAGGGGAAACCGAAAGTGGCTCAAAGATGGCTGGATAAATGGCTACCATTCGAAGCATGTATTGTTTTGCGCCTTAAAAATGCATCTGTATTGGCAGAGCACGCTTTCGCCACGTAATCAGTGCTTCCAGCGCTGTTATAATGTCCTAAAACTTGTAATTCAATTTATCGATCTGCTGTGTATCAATAAACGCTCAGCAAAACATAATTGCTAATGGAAAATAAATTTAACTGAACATATCGATCATTACGTGTTCATAAAAGCGACTAATGTATAATTTGGAATTAGTTAATAGATATTTGGTTGCGCGCATATTTCGTTGAACTAGCGATTTCCGAAAAAGCAGCAACACAGTATCAAACTTTCGTCACAACAATGAGCTTTTAAAGAGCTTTCAACTTTCGCCGCATCGATGAGCTTAGAGTGAAATAAACAAACAAAACGCAAACGCAGGAATCAAAAACGCAATCCGATGCAAGCGGATTAATTAAACATCCTAGTGATCCTACGCATTATTCAGTTGCTGCTGTTAATTTTGATTGAATCGGAATGCCTTGATAAAGAAAACAAACCCTTTTTCGGTATGTTTGTAGTCAGTGCGGTTGGCTGCGGATCAGCTGTTTATGTTTGCAAGCTCCGCTATTTGACATATATTACCAATACTAATGCAATATTCAAATAAACGTTTAGGTTTTTAACGAACACATGAGATGTGCAGTACAGTGTTTGTCGCACTAACACAATAACGTTAGCCACTTTCGGTTCCGCCTTAATGCATTGAATAATTCTGACATTTTGCTCATAACAAGTTTATTGAAGAATATACGTTAGTTAAACAACGATTTGAAACTTTATAACAATATGGCTTGAAACCTACACATGTTGTACAAAATACAACAGCGTGAGTAACCGAAGGTTAATAAAAATTGATGAAATTTATTCAAGGAAACTTTATTGATGTGAATAAAATAGAATGACATGACAGGAAATTATGCATAGTTCAAAAACCCATAAACTAAACCTTTACTAATATTAAAGAATAATATTTTCTCTTACAATTACTTTTACATGCACTTATCCACATTAGTAACAACTTACTCAGCAAATTCATAAGAAAAGGAACTATCAAAATTTATAAGTGCCGTAAACATTGATCACCGGGGTAACATTGATCAAATGAACCATTCGCATAAATAAGTGAAATAAACCACTACTGCCAACTTTCTTGAACTGATCAATGTTACCCCCAATGACCAATGTTACCCCGTTTGATTTGGTTCAAATTTTGTAAACTTATTCAGTTTTCAAAGATTTTATGTAAACCAACACACAACGCAATCTTAACCAATACATGAATTATTTTCCGAAGACGTGTCGATTTCCATATCAAATAGCACGTAAGACCGTATAACAAAGGTTCCTTTCACCACTAGGTGGATTAAATCAGGTTTTCCAAAGTGGTAATGGAGCCAAATTTAATCTTCCACCAACCCTCAAAATACCGTCATATGTTGGACTCAATTTTGCAAGACTTCGACAAGATTCGTTATTTTCGATTCGATGAATTTCACTGAACACTTCGTGTTGAATGACCTTAATTATCAGCTCGAGAGAACATCGCAATTCCGGAATGGAAGGAAGCCGATTCAAATATCGCATGCTTGTATCCTTTATTAGGCAACTAGCTGACCCGACAAACTTCGTATTGCCACAAATTAACCTGTGTTGTACATAAAACATGAATCTCGGATGATCTTTGTCACAATCTCGAGTTTTGCAAGCTCCCCAGTGGGCGGCGCTTCCAACGGCGGGTCACTGGCAACACTCGCGACCGTCTCGTCCTGAATGATCTAGTGTTACTATAGATAGTTTTTGTGGTCTTGTATTGACTAATGTTTTATGGAAGAGTCTCGAATTTCTCGAGTTCGATTAGTTTTTGAGTTTCGCAAAAATTTCTGTTTTATTTGTATGAGAGTCCATATCCCCCTACCACAGGGGTGAGAGGTCTCTAACTATCGTAAAATAAATTCAAGACTCCAAAATCTCCCACATGCCAAATTTGGTTCCATTTGCTTGATTAGTTGTAAGTTGATTAGTTATAAGGAAATTTGAATTTCATTTGTATGGGAGCTCCCCTCTTAAAAGGGGAAGGGGTCGTAATTCACCATAGAAAAAATTTCTGCCATGTAAAACTCCCACATGCCAAATTTGGATCCATTTGATTGATTAGTTCTCGAGATAAGAGGAAATTTGCATTTCATTTGTATGGAAGCCCACCCTCTTAAAGGGGAGATGGGCCATAACTCGCTTTCTAAAGAAGAGAGGGGTCTCAATTCACCATAGAAAAAAATCTTGCGTCCAAAACCACTTACATGTCAAATTTGGTTCCATTTGCTTGATTAGTTCTCGAGCTATGAGGAAATTTGTTTTTCATTTGTATAGGAGCCCCCCCCTCTTAAAGTAGGGAAATCCATTGAAAATATACCGTAGAAAATATTCTTGCCTACAAAAAAACCCACATGATAAATTTGGTTCCATTTGCTTGATTAGTTCTAGAGTTATGAGGAAATTTGTATTTCGTTTGTATAGAAGCCCCCCCCTCTTAAAAAGGTAAGGGGTCCTAATTCATCATAGAAAAAATGGTTGCCTCCAAAAACACCCACATGCCAAATATGGTTCCATTTGCTTGATTAGTTCTCGAATTATGAGGAAATTTGTATTTAATTTGTGTAGAAGCACCCCCTCTTAAAGTTGGGAGGGGTCCTAATTCACCATAGATAATATTTTTGCCTCCAGAAACCTCCACATGCCAAATTTGGTTCTATTTGCTTGATTAGTTCTCGAGTTATGAGGAAATTTGAATTTCATTTGTATAGGAGCCCCCCTCCTAAAGTGGGTAGGGGTCCCAATTCATCATAGAAAAAATTTTTGTCTCCAGAAACACCCACGTGCCAAATTTGGTTCCATTTGCTTGATTAGTTCTCGAGTTATGAGGAAATTTGTATTTCGTGTGTATAGGAGCCCCCCTCTTAAAGTTGGGAGGGGTCCTAATTCACCATAGAAAATATTCTTGCCCTCGAAAACTTTCACATGCCAAATTTGGTTTCATTTGCTTGATCAGCTCTCGAGTTATGAGGAAATTTGCATTTCATTTGTATGGGAGCCCCCCCTCCTAAAGTGAGGAAGGGTCTCAGTTTATCATAGAAAAAATTTGTCTCCAAAAACACCCACGTGTCAAATTTGGTTCCATTTGCTTGATTAGTTCTCGAGTTATGAGGAAATTTGTATTTAGTTTGTATAGGAGCCCCCCCTCCTCAAGTGGGGAGGGGTCCTTATTCACCATAGAAAATATTCTTGCCCTCGAAAACTTTCACATGCCAAATTTTGTTCCATTTGCTGGATTAGTTCTTCAGTTATGAGGATATTTGTATTTCATGTGTACAGGATCCCCCCCTCCTAAAACGGGGAGGGGTCCCAATTCATCATAGAAAAAAATTTTGTCTCCAAAAACACCCACATGCCAAATTTGGTTCCATTTGCTTAATTACTTCACGAGTTATGAAGAAAATTGTGTTTCTTTGGTACAGGAGCCCCCCCCCTCTTAAAGTGGGGAGGGGTCCTAATTTACTATAGAAAATATTCTTGCCCTCGAAAACCTTCACATGCCAAATTTGGTTCCATTTGCTTGATTAGTTCTCGAGTTATGAGGAAATTTGTATCGAAGCCCCCCCTTTTAAAGAGGAGAGGAGTTATAATTCCCCTTATAAAGAGGGGAGGGGTCTCAATTTACCATAGAATAAATTCTTGTCACCGAAAACACTCACATGACAAATTTTGTTCTATTTGCTTGATTAGTTGTCGAGTTATGCAGAAATTTGTGTTTCATTTGTATGGGAGCCCCCCCTCTTAGTGGGGGGAGGAGTTTCTAACCATCACTAAAACCTTTCCTGGCCCCAAAAAACCTCTACATGCATATTTTCATGCCGATTGGTTTAGTAGTTTTCGATTCTATAAGGAACATACGGACAGACAGACAGACAGACAGACAGAAATCCTTCTTTATAGGTATAGATTACGTATGAAACGTTGGATGTATGCCAATACTCTTTGCAGTTTCCGGAAGCAACTATATTTTGAAAAAATTGGAAGAGTATCTTGGTTGTATACTGCAACCGCTGAAACCTTAGCAACCTTCAGCTCTGGCAGTTCATAGTCTGGTATGTGCTCTGGTGGCTCGGTATGATAAATTTTTGCTCGCAAAAATTCTGGACCGTGAAACCACAATTTATTCAGCTTCAGCATATCAGGTGCCTGACCTCTGATATCAAATCTGCTGGGTTTTCCTTTGATGGTACATAATTCCATTTGTATTGTTTAGTTTCGTTAACTATCTCCGCTACTTTGTTTCGAACAAATACATTGAGAGGGGTTAATGGCTTTTTGAGCCATGCCAGAACTATTTGGCTGTCTGACCAAAGCACAATATTTTCGATGCTGAATTTTAGACTTTTCAAAACCTTCATTAGTAAACGACTAAGTAAGCTAGCGGCGAGTAGTTCCTTTCGTGGAATTGTTATTTCGGTAAGCGGCGCAATTTTAGATTTACTGCAAAGCAGGCGAAGGTGTGCAGTATCGTCAGACATCACATTTCTTATGTAAAACACAGCACCATAAGCTGCATTAGATGCATCAGAAAATTCATGTATCTCAAACATGATTGAATGGGGAACGAATATACATCTGGGAATACGAAGGTCACTAATCCGAGGTAAAGCATCGCGGAATTTAATCCAATCTGTGTTTATGTCTCCTTCGAGTTTCTCATCCCAACTAAGTTTTGCAGCCCACATCCGTTGCATTAACATTTTTGCAGTGATTATTATTGGCGAAACCAAACCAAGGGGGTCGAATAAACGTCCAATTTCTGAAAACACCTTTCGTTTAGTGTAAATAATTGAATCGTTGGCCGGATAATTTGTTGCAAATATAAATTCGTCCGCACTAGGGCACCATGACATTCCCAGTGTCTTCACAATTTCACTTGTTATGGATTTGTCTAATGGCACCAATCTCTCTCTATCCTCCTCTGGTATCTGGTTAATTACTTCTTGTCGGTTAGAGCTCCATTTATGAATTGGAAAACCCCCCCCGTGCAAGCATTTCTTGAAGCTCACGTTGTATTTGTAAAGCCTGTTCGACAGTTTCGGCTCCGGAAAGAATGTCATCCACATAACAATCTTCTCTTACAATCTTAGACGCCATCGGAAAGCGGTTTTGTTCATAGTCACATAATTGTGCAAGACATCTTGTAGCCAAAAACGGCACTGATACTGTACCGTATGTTACTGTTAGCAACTCCAAAATCTTGAGAGGCTGCATAGGATCATTTCTCCAAAAGATCCGCTGATATCTTGTATGGGATGGGTCAATCAAAATTTGGCGATACATCTTTGTAATATCGGCGGTAAATGCTATCGGATACTGAGGAAAGCTTAGGAGGATGGTAAATAAATCATTTTGAACTGTTCGCCCTACTTGAAGTACGTCGTTCAAAGAACAAGAGCTTAATGAAGGTTTACCAGATGCGTCAAAAACTACTCTCAACTTAGTAGATGAACTAGATGGCCGTAAAACAGCGTGATGTGGCATATAATAACGATCATTGGTAGAGGAATAGGTTGCTTCGTTAACCTCTTTGCAATGTCCTAGCGTTACATATTCTTCGATGAATTTGGCATACTGACCTTTCAGGGTGGGGTTAGCCTTAAAGCGTTTTTCTAGCAGCAGAAACCGACGGAGAGCAAATGAACGATTATCTTGTAAATCGGCTAGATTTTCTCGGAATGGTAATTTTACGATGTATCGGCCTTCAGCGGAGCGACGATGTGTCATACAAAAATTATGCTCACATTCATCTTGCTCAGGCAGGAGTGATGATTCTGGCAAAATCTCCTCAATTTCCCAAAAATTTCGCATCGTGTTATTCAAGAGAAGCGGTATGAACCAACTTGGGAAAAGTAGTTACATCGCAATCAACTTCACCTGCAAATACCCATCCAAAATGAGTCTCGTGAAGCTCAGGCAAACCATCAGCTAAACAGATCTGACCGGTTTTCAACAGGTTGAAAAAGTTAGAAGCTCCAATTAGCATGTCTATTCGATTAGGTTTGTTAAAATCAGGGTTGGCTAGCTGAAGTTCAGTAGGGATAGGCTATGATGAAATGTCAATTTTTGAGGCTGGTATAATTCCTGTCACCTTCGGTACAACTAAACATTCAACGCTGGTGGAAAATTCAGAAAATCTCGACTTAACTGCATCCGTCAGTTTACCTCTTGCATAAATCTTTGCTCCCCCGACACCTGCGATTGGCACACAAACTGGTTGTTGTGGAAATGCTAGTCTATTAGCTATTGCTTCGGACAAGAAACAAACTTGAGAACCGCTGTCAAGCAAGGCACGGCAGGGAATAATCTTGTTTTCGGCTGTTACAACGTTTACCACAGCAGTCAATAACATTACTGTTTTTACATTGCGAGAATGATGACAAGAACAAATGGGAACATCTGAGTCAGATTCTTGAGGATCAACATTTTCGGGAACATTTAAGGCATTTGCTAAAGAACTTGTATCAGGCTTGGGTGGATTAAAGGCAGAATCGTCATATAGTAGCTAGTGATGCCTCTTGTTACATTTCATGCACAATTTTTTAGAAGGACAGTTTTGAACTCTATGACCAGAACGAAGGCAATTAAAGCAAACTCTCAAATCTTTTACCTTATGGACACGCTCTGATACGGACATTTGATGGAATTTTGGACACTCAAAATGGCGGTGGTTATCATTGCAAATTTGGCAGCAATTTGGTACAAAGGAGGACGTGACAGTATGCGCTGACTTAGTATTTACCTTCGACTGAGGCTCTTGAGGTTTACCTGATTGGCTATATAATCTTTCAAGAACTTGGCACTCACCTCGTAGAAACTGAATGGTTTGTTCGTAATTAGTCAACTCACCATGTTTCTGCGTTCGTTCCCAAAGCTGCAGAGTCTGTGGATCCAAACACGTTGTTAGCAATTTAGTAATGATGAGTCCTGACAATTGGTCGACCGTTTGTCCTTGATACTCCAGACCAGCAACATGTCGATCACAACTTTTAATCAGCTCCATCAGTTTCTTGCTATTACGTTTCGATATTGATTTCATACGAATCAACCCTTCGATGTGTGCATCCACTATCACTCTTGGATTCTCGAATTGCTCGATTAGTTGTTTCCAGACGGGAGGAAAATTATTATCACGAATCATTTTGACGTTGATAAGATCGGCAGCATCACCGACTAATGCCTTATCAAGATGATGCAGTTTCATGGCATCGGAATCACTGCCACGAACAACGATATCCTCGAACATAGCACGAAATTTCGGCCAATTCTCAGACTTACCATTAAAGGTAGGTGTAGGTGCGCGAAGTGGCGGATGCGGCACAGCAACGTTCGGTACTGATTCACCTTGGGCACTCGCGCTTGCAGGTTGCGAAAAACACACTAGCAGACGCTCTGTACGATCGAGAGCTTCTGTGTGGAGCTGATCAAACTGGTCAAGCTTTTCATCTTGCTGCTCGAAATACGACGACGGCGTAGCAGCAAGAATCTCACGGTGCAGCGTGGTATATTCGTTGTAGTGCAATTCAAGTTTTTTCATGTACACTTTTAGCAACGAAACACTTGTTTTGGACGAATCATCTTCTGCTTCTTCTAGACACCGATTTATTTTCGTAACCTTCGATTTTATTTGCCCCCGCTGATGGACTAACACTTTCACTTCTTCTGAATCCATCGCGGTTTTCTTCGGTGTACGATCAACTGGCATACTTTAGTTAGTTCACTTCACAATTAATTGTCTCACGGTTAGTTCACGATTGGAAATTGTCTCACAGTCACTTAACACTTGATTTTATTTAACACTCTTCAAACAGAACACTCACAGAAATGCAACAATGGTGTGGATCCGGTTCGAAGGACCAATGTAGGAGCGCCTTGTCCCGGCTCCTAGTGGAATAGGGTGGCAACTTGCGCAATGACCGTCACCGGACACGGGAGAAAACTCAGCTTAAGATGTCCTCCGAAGGACGGAATGGATCCCTGTCGCTGGTCAACTGCACACTAAACAAATGGACTGAATTCGGTGGATTGCCTTTCGGTAGCAAACAACCCGGGAATGGTTACTGCTCGAAGAGTGTTGAAACAGCACTTTAACTACTATTCATATTTATTTTACTTAAGTATAAGTTAACAAGTTAACGACAAAAAACTGAATGAATCTTAAACCTAATTGATGTGCGTCTTTTATAGGTGAACGATGTTCCCCTTCCAACGGTTGCTTGCGCGCGAGTGTCTGTGCTGCTTCCTTTCGTCTTTTGTGTGCGATCGGTGGGGTGATCGCGTGACCCTGTCGTCGGGTGGAATTTTCCTTCTGCGGCATCCAATTGGGGTGCTTTCGTTGTCTTTGTGGTGGTGTGTCGGCGGGTGGAATGTTTCCAGTAGTTGATGCTGGTGGAATATTCCATGAATAGGTGCTGGTGGAATATTCCGCTTGCTTTCGAGTAGGATGTTTGGCATCAAACTTATAGCGTGCTAAATTTTATCCGCTGCTGGCGCGGACAGGTTCAATGTAATATGTCAACCGTTTGTTTACAAAAACAAAAAAATAATGACTTCTTTGATAAAACATGTCAATTGGCCTAACGTCTTATGACAAGGCCTACGCAGTATAATTTCTCCATCTGTTTCGGTCCATGGCAACTGATCTCCAGTTCCGCGGGCACACAGTGCTCGCCAGATCTCGCGCCACCTGGTCTTGCCACTTCGCTCGCTGTGCCCCTCTTCGTCTTGTTCCTACCGGATTTGATGCGAAAACCATTTTTGCAGGATAGTTGTTCGGCATTCTAGCAACATGTCCTGCCCAACGTATCCGTCCAGTTTCAACCACTTTCTGAATACTTGGTTCGCCGTAGAGACGCGCGAGCTAGTGGTTCATTCTCCATACACCGTTCTCTTGCACTCTGCCAAAGATGGTTCTTAGCACCCGCCGTTCGAAAACTCCGAGTGCTCGTAGGTCCTCTTCTAGCAGTGTCCACGTTTCGTGCCTGTAGAGTACAAGCGGTCTAATTAGCGTTTTGTACAGTGTGCACTTTGTACGGGGGCTCAAATTGTTCGACCGCAAGTGTTTGTGGAGTCCGTAGTAGGCCCGACTTCCACTGATATAATACGTCTTTTAATCTCACGGCTGGTATTGTTGTCCTCTGTTACCAGTGAGCCAAGGTATACGAACTCGTCGACTACCTCGAACTCATCCCCGTCGATTACCACGCGCTCGGTCCCGCCCGTCAGCATATACTTCGTTTTAGACGTATTTATCTTCAGTCCAATCTTCTTTGCTTCGCGTTTCAGTCTGGTGTACTGATCTTCCACCGCCTCAAATATTCTACCACGTCGTCAGCAAAGCAGATAAATTAACTGAATTTATTGAAAATCGTGCCCCGCATTTCGATCGCCGCTCGTTTTATAACACCTTCAAGCGCAATGTTGAATAGCAGGCAGGAAAGACCATCTCCTTGTCGAAGTCCCCTGCGAGATTCGAATGGGTCCGACAATCCACCCGAGATTCTCACACAGCACTGGATCCCATCCATCGTAGCCATAATAAGTCTAGTAAGCTTACCCGGAAAGCCGTTTTCGTCCAAAATTTTCCATAGCTCTTGTCGGTTTACGCTATCATATGCGGCTTTGAAATCGATGAACAGGTGGTGCGTGAGGACTCGGAATTCGCGGCACTTCTGGAGGATCTGCCACAGGGTGAAGATTTGGTCTGTTGTAGACCGACCTTCCATGAAGCCGGCCTGGTAACTTCCCACAAATCTTTTGGCTATTGGCGATAGTCGATGAAAGAGGACTTGGGACAGCACTTTGTAGGTGGCATTCAGGATAGTGATGGCTCGGTAGTTCTCACAATCCAGCTTATCACCTTTCTTGTAGATAGGGCAGGTAACCCCGTCTTTCCACTCCTCCGGTAGTCGTTTCGTATCCCAAATCTTGACAATCAGTTGATGCAGACAGCCGGCCAACTTGTCCGGGCCCATTTTAATAAGTTCCGCTCCAATGCCATCCTTTCCCGCTGCTTTGTTGTTCTTCCGCCGCTGGATGGCTTCTTTAGCTTCCCTTATCGATGGAGGTGGCACATTTTCGTCGCTTGCTGCACCAATGTGGTCACTTCCTTCGCTATCATGGTCTTCCGCCTGCACGCCATTCAGGTGTTCATCGTAGTGCTGCTTCCACCTTCCGATCAGCGCACGATCTTCAGTCAAGATACCTCCTTCTTTATCTCTACACATTTCGGCCCGCGACACGAAGCCTTTGTGAGATCCGTTGAGTCTCTGATAGAACTTCCGTGTGTCGTGAAAGCGGTACAGCTGTTCGAGTTCTTCGCACTCCTTCTCCTCTTGGTGGCGCTTCTTCTCCTTGAAGAGTCGGGTTTGCTGCCTCCGCTTCTGTGTATCGCTCCACATTCTGACGGGTGGATCTCGGCAGCATTTGTACCCGCGCTGCGTTCTTCTCAGCCAATATCTGCCTGCATTCCTCGTCAAACCATTCGTTACGTCGATTCGGTGCCACACTGCCTAGGACGTTCTCCGCTACGCTGTTATTGGCTGTTTTCACGGCATTCCAACAGTACTCAAGAGGTGATTCATACAGCTCACCCTCTTCCGGCAGCGCGGTTTCGAGAGATAACGCGTAGTTTTCGGCGACCTCCGGTTGCTTCAGTCGCGCTAGATTATACCGTGGCGGGTGGCGGTATCGTATGTTGTTCACAATAGATAGTTTTTGACGTATCCTTACCATCACTAGGTAGTGATCCGAATCAATGTTAGCGCCCGGATAGGTTCTAACGTCGATAATGTCTGAAAAGTGCCGACCATCTATCAGAACGTGGTCGATTTGTGATTCTGTCTGGTTGGGTGATCTCCAGGTGTACCGATGGTAGAGGTTATGCTGGAAGAAGGTACTACGTATGGCCATGTTCTTGGAGGAGGCGAAGTCGACAAGTCTTAGGCCGTTTTCGTTCGTTTGCGGGTGGGCGCTGAACCGTCTAATCACCGGTTTGAATTCCTCCTCCTGACCAACCTGAGCATTACAGTCCCCGATGATAATTTTGACATCATGTCTTGGGCAGCGGTCGTATTCACGCTCCAGCTGCGCGTAGAATTTGTCTTTGTAATCATCGGTACTTCCGAGGTGAGAGCTGTGCACGTTAATTATGCTTATATTGAAGAATCGGCCCTTGATTCTTAATCTGCACATTCGGGGGTTGATCGGCCACCACCCGATCACCCGCTTCTGCATCTCGCCCATCACTATAAAAACTGTGCCCAGCTCGTGTGTATTGCCGCAGCTCTGGTAGATGGTATGACCATCTCTATACGTACGTACCATCGTTCCTTTCCAGCATACCTTCTGCAGCGCTACGATGTCGAACTTGCGGCTCTTCACTTCTTTAGAAAGCACGTGAGTACTTCCGAGGAAATTTAGAGACCGACAGTTCCATGTTCCTAATTTCTAATCGTTAGTCCGTTTTCGTCGCCTGGGTCTTTGCCAATTGTTCCGATTATAGTTATTATTATTACTTACGGAGTCCATTGCTTTGGTTTTTTAGTGGTTCAGGCTTGCAAAGCCCGCAACCAACCCCACAGTATCGCCGGAGGGCCAACGTAGCTCGAAGGAGCCCTCCTCCTCTGTCAGCATACGACCTTGGTTTCCACCGGGTTGGTTACCCGATCTCCACCGAGGTTGCTCGTATCCCGGCTGGTACCACGAGGAGGTAGGGATAGGAGTTGCTAGGTAAGAGGCTGTGAACCACTGTGGGGTCTATTTTATGCCCAGTGCACAAGGCACTGATGGTACGCATTACCAAGCCGTTTACCAGCCATAGTTGACAAAACATAGTGTCACTTAAAACACTGAAAACAATCAGTGGTGCCATTTTCCATTTTCGATTTTTTTGTGTTTAGCGGTGTTGAGTATTAATGTTCTAATATCCAAATTTTATTTTTGTATTAAGTAAGAAGAAACCCTCCGCAAAAATAACATGCCATTAGCCCAAAGCCCACTAGCCCGAATAACAAGTCAGAATCTAACATAAGGGGCTTTGTAACCGAAAGGTTGCAGAATTTACTTGATGAGCGAATCTTAGAAGAAACAAACCCATTTTACTTAAGGATTGGATTATTCTCAGGTCACTCATTACCGATCCTTTGTGCTGAATTTTATATTATCTCAATGATACCTTCTTATAGAGTTAATATACAGGTAAGAGGAGCTATTGAGAACGCACCAACCAAGGATCATAATCTCATGCGGCCTCGCCAGAGTTATACAATTGCGCATTTAGATGTAATAATTTTATTGAATACCGATTCCAAACAGAAATGATTCCTTTGAAAATATCAAATATTCGCAGCCCGACTACGCCCTCTTGAACTTGTTATCTATAATGTCGCAGTATACATTTTATCGTATACTTCGTCATTAAGTCAAAAATTTACTTTTTACCTTTGTTATACTATATAACAAAGGTTTAGAAATTGGTCGAAAAACACGAAATTG
Source organism: Sabethes cyaneus (assembly GCF_943734655.1). Taxonomy (NCBI): domain Eukaryota; kingdom Metazoa; phylum Arthropoda; class Insecta; order Diptera; family Culicidae; genus Sabethes; species Sabethes cyaneus. The sequence goes on from NC_071355.1 coordinate 129,208,667, forward strand.
ATCCGAGGCCCGGAGGGCCGAATCACATATACCAATCGATAGAGCTCGACCAACTGAGCAATGTCTGTGTGTGTGTGTATGTGTGTATGTGTGTGTGTGCAGCTCATTTTCTATCGCCTGTTTCTCGAAGATGGCTAAACCGATTTGACCGCTTTAACTTTTGTTTGAAAGGTATTATTGCCTAGTATATCACTATTGAATTGCTTTGCGGTCCGACTTTTCGTTTAAAAGTTATAAGCAAAAATGTGAAAACTACGTGACACGCGTTTCTCCGGAACCACGCAACCAATTTTAACAAACTTAGTACCAAACGAAAGCTCTTACTATTACTAAACTTTTTACCAAGCTTTATTGAAAACGGGCAAGCAGTTTAAAAGTTAGCCTTAAAAAACCTGTTTTGACTAGGTACAAATGATCGCCTGTTTCTCAGAGATGGCCAAACCGATTTATGCGCTATTAGTTTTATTTGGCAGGTAATATAGCCGGATAGATCACTATTGAATGGTTTTTTGATAGGACGTTTAATTTGAAAGTTATGAGCAATCGTATACACCACACCAAAATTAACAATAGTTTATAATGATTTTAACCAAGAAAATTTACCTAATTTCAATTATTTTAATATCAAACGAGAGTTTTTGACACTACGAATATATACGCAAAATTTCATAAGAATTGGTTTTACCGGTAAAATGATATTAATCCTCGAACGCTCGCGCCAACTTTTGCAACACAGTTACTCGCGCGCACAATAGCCCAAAACCAAAGAAAACGTGTGCACTAGAGTTTTGACTAGGAAAACTTGGTTTCAAGTTTATCGAACCTTTGAAAGACTTTCTTGAAATTGAATGCTCTATCATTTGGTAGAATATAAATTTTGATTAATCCCCCTAAAAGTGAAATAAAAAAATTATTTTCTTCAGTTTCAATATAACACATTGATGTGTTCTGCAAAGTTTTAGAGCATATTATTACAAGAAATTTTGCTGAAAACTGTCTCCTATCTCTTCAGCGCCTTCTATCTCTTCAGCGAAGACAAAGAAATCTTATTTATTGTTTCTGAATTTGTAAAATCAGTTTTTCTAGTTTAGCTCTTTTTGTAATTGTTGTATGACTTTTTCGTGTATTACAAAGTTATACAAATAATAAAAATACACAACTTTGCTGAACATAGTATACCTCTATGTTTGCTTGTTTAGGAACTGTAAAACTTTGATTATAAAAATAAACTGATTTTAACCCCGAATTACTCGACTACCAACTGACGGATACATTTTAAACATTTTACATTTGCTGATAGTTGTGCTACATACAGACACAATTTTTCCATATGAAGTAACGTGAAAAAATTCCAGTTGAGGCCAATAGCGGTACACCTCACATGCTGCTTGCTTCTTTTCTGTGCTGTCGGTTTATGCTGATCTATTTTCCTAACAATTTAAAGTATTATTGCATTAAATAATTCAGACATTTTGCTCATAACAAGTTTATTGAAGAATATACGTTAGTTAAACAACGATTGGTAAATATGGCATTCAAAAACCTACACATGTTGTTCAGAATACAACAGCTTGAGTTACTCTGGTTAATAAAAATAGATGGAATTTTTTCAAGAAAACTTTTTTGATGTGAATCGAATAGAATGGCATTACAGGAAATTATGCATAGTTCAAAAACCTATAAACTAGACCATTACTACGCAATGTATATATACATATTACATACATATACATTTAACATATATGTTAAAGAATAATATTTCTTCTGACAACTTACTTTTACTTGCACTTACCCACATTAGTAACAACTTACTCAGCAATTTCATGAGAAAAAGAACTATCAAAATTTGTAGGTGCTTCTATTTTGTTCAAATTTTATAAGCTTATTCAATTTTCAAATTTTTTATGTAAACCAACGCACAATGCAACGTTAACTAATAGATGAATTATGTTCCGACGACGTGTCGATTTCTATCTCAAATAGCAAGTAAGACCGTATAACAAAGGTTTCTTTCACCACTAGGTGGATTAAATCAGGTTTTTTATAAAAATATATCTGATTTCGCGAATGTTACTATTAGAAACGCAATTACTAACTTTTAGCTGATGGCTGTGAAGTCTATTGTATAAAAACGGTTAAGGTTAAGTTTTGAAACGGAGTGTAGTACCCAGGCTTGCTTTAGGTTTTTTTTAATCCCAAGAATACTCAAAAATAAGACACACAACAATAGTGATTTAACCTTCCTAATGCATTAGAAAAAAGTTACATATTATGCATTGGGGTCGAAAACGACCCGAGTTTTGAAATTGCTCTCATTCATCCATTTTCAATACGAATTTCGTTTTCTATACCTCGTTTGAAAGCTACGGCCAAAAAATGGCACCCAAGGTATGTTAGGTAATATTTGTTGACTAATGGCCACTTCTGCGTCGGTTCCGGAACACCCACTACCAGGTCCTGGGTGACATTTTTATATTTTGAGGTAATTCATTTTGAGGCACATCAAATCACATTGGCTTGATAAAATAAGATTAATGGAAGTACAATGGGGACATTTTGGACCCAAACGGCCATTTTCCCATTGGTTCCGGAACATCCGGTACCCGGTTTTTGAGAACAATTTTGAATTTTAGGATGATTTATCTTGCGATACATCAAATTACATCAGCTGGATAACATAAGACTATTGAAAGTATAATAAAGACATTTTGAAGGCAAATGGACACATCAGCTTTGGTCCCGGAACATCCGGTACCCGGTTTTTGAGGCCATTTTTGTATTTTAGGATAACTCATCTTGCGACACATCAAATCACATCGGCTTGTTTAAATAAGGCTAATGGAGGTAAAATAAGGTCATTTAGAAGCCAAATGGCCACTTTACCATCGGTTCCGGAACATCCGGTACCTGGTTCCGCGGAACATTTTTGGATTTTGAAATAATTCATCTTGCGGCACCTCAAATCACAACGCCTTGATCAAATAAGACAGTCACAAGAGGTTTGAGGATAATTTGAAGACAAATGGCCATTTCATCATCAGTTCCGGAACCATTTCACCATCGGTTTCGGACTATCCGGTATCCGGTTTTTGGAGACATTTTTGGTTTTCAGGGTAATTCATCTGCCTCGAGTTACCCCGTTTTACGGTTTATTATAAATGCCGGGTACCGAATTATATGCGACTGACACCCCATTGTACTACCATTATTGTTATTTTATCAACGCGATGTGATTAGAGGTGCCGCATGGTGAATTATCTCAAAATCCAAAAATGTCTCCCGAAACTGGCACCGGATGCTCCACAACCGACGGTAAAGTTGCCATTTGGCTTCTAAATGACACTGTTTTACTTCCATCAGTCTTATTTTATTAAGCCGATGTGATTTGAATGTCGCATTATGAGTTATCCTAAAATACGAAAATGTCTTCAAAAACCGGGTACCGGATGTTCCAGGACCGATGCTGATGTGGCCATTTGCCTTCAAAATGTCTTTATTATACTTTCTATAGTCTTATGTTACCAATGTGATGAGATTTTACGTGCTGCAATGTAAATCACCCTAAAATTCAAAATTGTCCTCGAAAACCAGGTACCGGATGTTCCAGAACCGATGGTGAAGTGGCCATTCGGGTCCAAAATTTGCTCATTGTACTTCCACTAGTCTTATTTTATCAAGCCAACGTGATTTGATGTGCCGCAAAATGAATTACCTCAAAGTATAAAAATGTCCCCCGAGACCTGGTAGTGGGTGTTCCGGAACCGGCACAGAAGTGGCCAGCGACATCTAGAAGAGCCACAGCAAAAAAAGTTACATATTATGCATTAATCAACAAATATTCCCTAATATACCTAGGATGCCAGGTTTTGGCCATACCTTTCAAACGAGGTAAAGAAAATGAAATTCGGATTGAAAATGGATGAATGAGAGCAATTTCAAAACTTGGGTTATTTTCGACCGCAATGCATAATATGTAACTTTTTTGCTGTGGCTCTTCTAGATGTCGCTGAAAGCTGAAACTCCCCCACAATGCTAGTTTTCCAAAGTTAGGAAAGGTCAGAAGATTTCAAGTCTCTAGCTCGTTCCGTTACTGAGTATCAAGCTTTGTAAATATGCCGATGGGTCGAAAACGACCCCAATGCACTAGGAAGGTTAACTAATGTTATTAATTGTTATGTAAACTTTATTTGAAAACTAGCCCCACTTTAATTAAATTTATAAATGCTCAATCAAAAGATCACCGCTTATTCAGTTTGATAGTCGCAAAAAGCGGCTTTGCCGCTTTAAATTTCCCAAAAGTTAAATCGATGCGAGGACTAGGGAAAACTAACCAGGGGTCGGTAGACCTAGGAAAACGAATAGACCTAGACAGATGTGATTTCTGCGGGGAGGCTGCCCCCCCTGCAGGGGCCGGCGCTTCCGACGGCGGGTCACCGGTGAACACTCGCCGTTGCCTGCGGCCGGCTCGCCCTGAATCATCTAGGAAACGTGCGATACTAACATGGTAAAAAGTGTCATTGGAAAAATTGTCATACATTCGGATTAGTGTTACATTCGGGCTACTGAAACATTTAGGCAAGTGCCCTTCGGCCATGTGGTATTCGGGCTAGTGTGATAAAACCCCCCGCAATACCCCCGTTACCAAAAAAATCACAGAAAATGAAATTCGCGTTAGGCCAAGATTTGAATTGGATCTATCACGCTGTATGAAACTTCGAAATGAAATGCAAAGCCAGGTGACGCACCCTGTCCCAGCAGAACACAACTGTGTCTTTAGCTTAAAAAAATAGAAATCGGCTGTGTCGTCGATGCGAGGACTAGGAAAAACTAACTAGGGTCAGTAGTCCTAGGAAAGCGAACCGATTCGCCCTGAATCATCTTAAAAGCGTTTGCAGCCTCTGGCAAGTAAGCTGACTAGCCACTTCGGTTCTCATTGTTGTGTCTATTCGGCCTCACGTCCATTTGACCTCGCGTCCATTCGACCTCGCGTCCATTCGGCCTTGCGTCCATTCGGCCGTGCGTCCATTCGGCCTTGCGTCCATTCGGCCTTGCGTCCGTTCGGCCTCTCGTCCATTCGGTCTTGCGTCCATTCGGCCTCACGTCCATTATGCCTTTTGACAGTATGCCTTCCATCCAGTATGCCTCATATCCATTATGCCTGACGTCTGTATGCCTAGCGTACTATGCCTTGCGTCCGTATGCCTAACGTCTGTATGCCTCGTGTCCCGTCCACGTTTTTGGGAACTGTCCTACCGTCTGCTCATTCGATGTGAGGTTATGAACCCATTAGTGATTTGTAATTTCGAGAGGCTTGTCGAACTTCAATTTCAAAGTAGATTCATGACTTTATATTTCGATCACATGACTCAACATATCAGCCCTTCTTCATACACTTCCTTTTGTGTCGCGTCGCAAGATACTTCTGATTCTACTATATTCTTCGATATCACCATGAAAGAAGACATAATTGGTATCCCGGATCAAATTCGTGCACTTGAGATCCCTAAGATTTTCTTTAATAAATTCGTAAACGTTAGTTCCGATAAAATGTTTTTTACTGATGGATCTAAGCATAATGAGTCCACTGGCTTCGGTGTCTTCCATGAAAATGTTACTGCTTCATACAAACTCAATGCTCCTGCTTCTGTGTACGTGGCAGAATTGGCCGCAATTCACCACGCCCTAGGGATTATCGAAACCATGCCCATAGACCACTATTTTGTCTTTACAGATAGTCTCAGTGCTATTGAGGCCCTTCGCTCAATGAAGCGTGCAAAGCAGTCTGGGGCCATCTATATACCACGTGTGCAACTTAGAGGGGGGTGGGGGGTACGTGAATGTCTACGGAAGGGGGGAGGGGGTATAGAAAATGTCCACGTGGACAAGCGACATTTTTTGCAATAAATAGAATTTCAATTTGTGCCTTTTGAATTAATTAAAATTAGGTCACGACGTGTATTGTATTTTACCTTACAATCAAATGCAGCTCGCCACGAAAAAGAAAATCCATTGGCAACGTATTTGAAAAATAACTCGTCTTCTTAAAAATCACGAACCACAACGGAGCGGTCTTGTGATGTGTTAAAGTCAGCGACCAAGCTAAGGTACTCTGGTTGGACAGGGGTTGAAGCAGATGAATCTTCAAGCGAAGATCAAGCTGGAACAGGCTTTTCTGTAGTCCATCATTTATTTGCAGTGGACAAGATTAGCATAGACTAATCTCAAGCTTTTAGTCTTGACCTTGAAATGCGATCATACATATATATTAATATTTTTTGAAACGATAGTTCTACAATTGATGAAGGGACGATAGGGGAAAGAAATGAAAATTTTTTGGTGAAGGAGGGGAAGAGCGGAAAGGAAGGGGGGGGGGGGGGTGTATTGGTAGCTATGCTTGACAAGTAGTCATTGCGACTCCTACCTTCCCTCGAAAACCCGCGCCGAGAAACGCGGCTAACACACGCTGACAGACGAACAACGTCACGTGCAGTACCTTGCAAGTCGTAAGGGCCGGCATAGTGTCGTCGTCCTGAAAGTAAATAGTAGTTAGATTAAAACTTCTCGCTCGGTGGTAATCTGCAATTCATGCAGGAAGCGGCACAATATGTGTCGATAACCCAACCAAACGCGTCGCTATTCTTGAGAAGTGGATTTTGCGGTCTCCTTTTGTCCAGCGCCTCTGTGGTTCAAAAGTACAAGTACCAGCGAACCACATGCCCTGGCGGGTGTTGTGGGTTCGAATCCGGTTATAATCTTAGATTACAGCTTGGTTCGACTCATGCACCTTCCAGCATTGGACAAAAGGTAGGAGTCAAAATGACTACTTGTCAAGCATAGCTACCTATTACCCCCCCCTTCCTTTCCGCTCTTCCCCTCCTTCACCAAAAAATTTTCATTTTTTTCCCCTACCGTTCCTTCATCAATTGTAGAACCATCGTTTCAAAAAATATTAAGATTAGCATGGATAGAAGAACTAGATCTAGATAATATGCCTAGTTTAGCTTGCTTTTACGTAAGCTTTTTTCTTAATTTTTTTAAATTACAGAATAACGCAAATGAAAACAGAATTGAGCATAGAATTTCACATACGAAAAAAAATGTCCACGTGGACAAACAATGGAGGGGGGTGGGGGTTGAGTCGATGTCCACGCTTGTCCACGGAGGGGGAGTAGGGTGTTGAAAATTGGCATTTTTGTGTCCACGTGGTATCTGAATGGCCCCTCTCCGTATTCCTTGGGGAAAATACGAGAGCTTTCAAAAACGTTGTCAGGGAAAAAAATCAGAGGGATTGTGTACAAGACATGACCGCATATATAGGTGACGCAGGACTGCGTAAGTCTCTTTGTAGTGATAGTAGCATGTATTTATGCTTGTAATCATTCGATTCTTCATGTATACATGCTATATGCAACATATATACATGCTACATGCGTTGTATGTAACATTTATCAAAGTAGTAACATTGCATACGTTCAATTCTCAAAAGATTGTGCATTTGAAAACAATTTAACAAAATCAAGAACACAAACTATTGCTTTCCTGCTACCTTATTGAAATTAAAGATTGTTTTTATTATCCATGGTTTCCCACGTTGAAGGGATTTTACCAATTAAATCCTATTTTATCAACAGCACATCTTCTCACTACACTTCTAATGAAACGGAAAGCATGCGTATTCATACAGAGTCGTATTATAACCGAACAGTACAGCTGTAGCACATTTTTCCAACACAGATATCAAGTTCACCGAGGTTTAATCGTCTCGCAGTAAAGAATTTGCGATCAATGGGACAATGAGCTTGTGTCAATGAACTGGCACACTTTTCTAACACAGATATCAAATTGGACTAGGTTTAATCGCGTTCGTAAGAAATCTGTTGGCACGTGGGGGCTTTGTCACTCTGTCTGGCGTACTTCCCAAGCAAGGACATCAAAATGGCTAGACCATTTGAACCGTGGTGTTAAGAAATCTTGTTGAAATGAGGGAACTTGATTACTTGTTTTGGCTTACTTCCCAAGCACAGATATCAAATTGGTATAGGCTTAGATCATCGTAAAGAATCTTCCAACCAATCACGAAGCGAGAATTCTGGTACAACATAGGCAGGGTTGGTGATCCGCGAGAAAACTGTGAGTGGCATTCAACTTTTTCTCGGTATATGAAACGACATCGTCTATCAATGTATTGCTATATTCATCGTACGATGCTGCTCCGTGTGTGAGCACAATCGGCAATCCTGTGAGTTAATTCTCTCTGTATTGTATCCTAAACGTATACGCGCCATGGGGAATACGATTCACTCTCTCGTGATTCGCTCTGTGTGTAAATATCACGGAAAAGGATCGCCAGGCGATAATTTTCGCAGATGAGAAAGGATTGCGATCATTGGATGATTATCGTTCTTTTTTCGCTTGGAAAAAAATGTAAGATTTTTCGGTTATGGATATTTTTGTTGCAATTGTGTTGGCGAATGGAGGATATAGTGATGTCTGATATTGTTTTAATATAAATACAAGGCAGCAATTTGCTGTTCATTAAAATGTTTGCAAAAAATATTATGGCTGAATTAAACAGATGTTCAGCAAGGTTTGAAATTTAAGAACGAGGTAGCGCGTGGAAAGCAAAGATTTGAATGGCCCTGCACGTTTATAAAACCGCTTTGCGTACTCAGTTGCGTTGATACACTGTTATTCTGGTTATCTATATCACCACCTCTGTGGATTTGGGGCCATTATATAGTGGGATTTCACATTTGGCATAGTTCAATTTTGGCGTGCCTCGATTTTAGTACACTCAAATCTCGTTTTACGTCCACTATTGGGGGGACGTAAATCAAATCGGTCGTAAAAAAAGTGGACGTTAATTCAAATTTCGGACGTAAAACGAGAGGACGTTAATTCAAATTTTGGACGTAAAACGAGAGGACGTTAATTCAAGTTTTGGACGTAAAAAAAGTGGACGAATTGACATAATTGGTTCCAACATGGAATAACTCGTGATCCTGACCGTATAGCACGTTGGTGTCTTCGACAAAGTTGTTTAGCAGATCAAGGGCTTTTCGTCGGATTGTATGGATTATAGAATTGTCTCACTACGTGGCGCTAGTGTATATGTAGTACTCTTATGCAGGCCATATCTTGCGCTGCTGACTATCTAGAATGTTGCGGTCTTCGGGAAGGTTACTCAAATGACTGACACCTTCAAGATGGTATGGAAAATAATGCAGAATTCGCTCATTACGTGGCGCTAGCGTATATGTAGCATTCTTATACAAGCTGTATCTGGCGTTGCTGACTATTTAGAAAGTTACGGTCTTCGGGAAGGTTACTCAAATGACTGCCGCCTTCAAGATGGTATGGAAAATAGCGCAGAATTGACTTACTACGTAGCGCTAGCGTATATGTAGCATTCTTATACAAGCTCTATCTGGCGTTGCTGACTATTTAGAAAGTTACGGTCTTCGGGAAGGTTTCTCAAATGACTGCCGCCTTCAATATGGTATGGAAAATAGCGCAGAATTGACTTACTACGTAGCGCTAGCGTATATGTAGCATTCTTATACAAGCTCTATCTGGCGTTGCTGACTATTTAGAAAGTTACGGTCTTCGGGAAGGTTTCTCAAATGACTGCCGCCTTCAATATGGTATGGAAAATAGCGCAGAATTGACTTACTACGTAGCGCTAGCGTATATGTAGCATTCTTATACAAGCTATGCCTTGCTCTGCTGGCTATCTAGAAAGTTACGGTCTTCAGGAAGTTTCGGAAAAATTTCTGTTTTATTTGTATGAGAGTCCTTATCCTCGTACCACAGGGGTAAGGGGTCTCAAAGCATCGTAAAATAAATTCATGTCTCCAAAAACACCCACAAGCCAAATTTGGTTCCATTTGCTTGATAAGTTCTCGAGTTATGAGGATACTTATATTTCATTTGTATGGGATCCCCCTTCTTAAAGAAGGCAAAGGCCTAAATTCACTATAGAAAAAAATCTTGCCTCCAAAACCCCTTACATGCCAAATTTGGTTCCTTTTGCTTGATTAGTTCTAGAGTTATGAGTAAATTTGAATTTCATTTGTATGGGAGCCCCCCCTCCAAAAGAGGGAAGGGGTCTCAATTTATAATAGAAAAAATTCTTGGCTTCTGAAACCTTTATATGCCAAATTTGGTTCCATTTGCTTGATTAGTTCTCGAGTTTTGAGGAAATTTGTGTTGCATTTGTATAGGAGCTCCCCCTCTTACGCCCTTCTTAAAATTGCTCTTTCATCCACCCTTAAAATTGCTGGTCATTTCATCTATCCAACGACATATAAATTGTTCAGTTTCGTTCAGTAGTTTAGTAGTTATTCGCATTTGAAATCTTTCATTCAAACGTTACACTTCTATTTTCGTTTTCACAAAGTGGTACCCAGTTCCAGTATAGTAAACAAAGACGTAGTCCTACGTCAAAATATTTTAAATGTTTGAGCAGTCAATGAAAACCTTGAGCTTTAACTCCATATTTGGTACCAAAATAATAAAAATCAATTCAGTGGTTCAAAAGTGATAAATTATTAAAGAAGGAAAACTTGGCAAAAGTTGGGATTTGGGACCACTCTTTCTCAAAACGGGGCTCCCTAAGTGCCAATTGAAAAAATACGGGTGTAAATTTTGTAGAATTTTTATGGACGGTTGACCAAGCAGGAAAGCGAGGGATAAAAAATACACAATCATCCAACATAATTCAACTGTTAGTTGACGCTTTACAATTTATTCCATATAACTTGGACTGACATTTAAATATAAAGAATGATAAAACCATTTATTTGGTAGTAAAATCATTAAAATCGATTTGGTTGTCCCAAAGTTATTTGAAAATTGATTTTTAGGAGAGGGCCTCAGAAAAAGCCAACCTAAACGCCAAACGAAAAAAATACAAATCTAAAATTGTTTTAAAAACCAAAAAGGTTTACTAAATTTGAACATGATTAAAGCACTTCTGAGTTTTGATAGATCCTTTTTACAATAAATTGCTGAGTATGTATAGGTAAGTTGTATTTAGTTACGTCCTTTTAAAGTTTTAAAGGGTAGATTGCTCATATAAAGTAAATAAAAATCATCAATTACACTTCCGCAATGAACATAAATCGCAGCCTGTATTGTAATTGTTTTGCGAAATATGAGAAGTTTCGAGCCGGATTAAGTTGCCGTCGAGGGAATGACTACTTTACGACCTAAACCGAATCACATCATCCGTGATCTCAAATCACACTAGAAATATTCAAAATTTTACAATTGTTATCTCTTCCTCTTTTGCATCCGCCAACGCGGTTCGATACAAATCCACCTGCAAAGTCAAATCACACGTTAAGATAGCAATTTCAAACCTAGTAAAATATTTTAAAATGAAGTCTATTATGTTAAAAGACGTAGTCCTACGTCAAAATTATCAAGCTCATTTTTATGTAATAACGGCCATCTTAGTGTTTACACAGCTGTGCTAGTGGTATACGGCTTCTATTTGCCAATATCAATTCAAAATTATGCGTAGGTACCCGCCGCTCGTGGATTCCTGTGTTTGCTGCTTGCGATAAAATTTTCTTCCGATCGCTGTACTGCATTATCGCCAAGTGATTCGATCGGAAGTTCAAGACTCATCACTCACTCGTATCGGGAAACGATAATTATCGCCGATCCGTTCACTCGGAGAGAATCAAATATGACACACGCAAGCAGCGATACACACACAAAGGTTTATCGGCGATAGAGGTTCACGTGTTGTTCTTTCGCCTTATACTTTTGCGTCTTTGGTTCTCTTTTCGCAAGAAGATACAAGCATGTCGTGATCTGCATGTATTGAATCGGCAAATGAATGGGGAGTGAGTGAGTTTTGATACGATTCGAACCAACCTTGAACATAGGTTCATTATTTTCAATTTTTCAATAGTTCAACATCAAGAATCCATACTTTTCTTCATTTGGGTCAATTCTTAGAAGATTTTCCGATAGAATATTGAAAATCGATTGGAAAACCGCTGAGCTATTAGCGCTCAAAACATTTCATTTTTCGTGACGCTCGCATTTTTCGATTTTTTGGAATGACACCCTATCTCAAAACTTGCCGTAAGACGTAGTCCTACGTCAAAATACCAGGTTACCTTAGTGTGGGTCCCCTCTCACTGTTCCATTCCGGGCAATGAAAGGGTTGACTCATTAGCCAAGGTGGGCGCAACCGAAGGCGAAATTTGTTGTAGACCAATTGCCTATAATGAATTTTTTAGCATTTTGGGCCAGAGAGCGCTCGTCAGCTGGCAATCCTCATGGAATAAAGTAGAACTGGGACGGTGGCTACATTCCATTACTCCTAAGGTATCGACAAAAGCGTGGTTCAAGGGGTTGGATATGGGTCGAGACTTCATTCGTTTGATATCCAGGCTCATGTCCAATCACTATACGTTAAACTCGCATCTCTACCGAATAGGACTTGCAGAAAGCAACCACTGCGTTTGTGGCGATGGCTAGCACGACATCGAGCATATTATATGGTCGTGTTCCGAATTTTGTGATGTCAGGTCCCAGCTAATAGATTCCCTTCGGGCCCGATGAAGACCCTCTAACATAGTACATAAGCAGTGCTGATCATGTTGAATGTTGAAAAAGTTGGCTCCTTAACGGGAAATTAGCAGTTTTTGGGCCCAAAGGCGGGGTTCTGTTTGTAAAAATGTAAATACTGTATTCTTCTTGCCAATCTGAACACAGCGAATATATTGTCATGAACAGAATTTTTGTTTCAAACAAAAAAACCCGAATTGATCCACCTAGCGGCGTGACCTAGCCTTTCTACTGCCACAATAATCACTATTTAATTTCTCAGGAACATCTATAATTAACTTGACTATATTTTTAAATATGCGTTCCGTATTCCTCAAAATTCTTATTTGCTAGTAAAATTCACAACGTATTGCGTAGAATAATTATATTTCTTTCCTTGGGTGCGTAAATACTTGTAAACGTCATTTATGTTACTTGATGAACACCTTATTTAGTTATATAATATTTACGTGATTTATCGAGAAATAATGTAAACACAAAAGATAATTTTTACAGACTTGAATGAATATATATAGAAAATTAAAATTAACCCTCTAACGGGTCTACAGACGGCCTTAACTTTCGGGCTTCAGAGCCATATACGAAACTTGATTTTTTTTGAATTGACAATATGAAACATGTGTTCATAGCAGATTTTTTGATATTTTGATATTAATACCATGCGTTCAAAAGTTAGCATCTTTGAAAAACAAGAGTTCAGAAAAATTATTATTATACTTCGCTTTTGAAGAAAAAGGATATCGACAACAAAATGATTAATCTCAAAATTTTACTATTAGTTTGCTTGGCTTGAATTTTGCAATATATCTGAATTAGAAAAAAAAACTAAATAGAGCATTAGATATGAAAAAGAGAAATTGAACTTTTTCTTAGCTGGCGCTCCTTCAGATAATTATTTTTGCATGAAAATCAAAACTTAAGCTTCTTTTGAATGCACCTTCATGAAAAGATAGTCATTAGCTTGATCGCATCGTTTTTACAATGTTAGAGGGTTAGGAAAACAAAATGAGGTCGAAAAATAGTGTAAAAGCTGCGCCATTAACATGCTTGAGAATGGGAAATGTGATCGATATGATTCCCAGTGCTTGTCTTTTTTTGATTTATTTATTAAAACATGATACATGACGTAAGACATCTGTCCTTTAAAATGTCACTAACGAAAATAAATCTTACAAAATTACTACCGTGCAACGTGTACTTCCAATTTTCCATATAACATTTCTAAGCTCTAGTATCTATTGATTGAAAAGAGCATCTATTGATGCGCAGAATTTGTTTGAAATTTGTATAAATTTATACTAGTATTTTTAATCCTATACACTACTATATCTACATGCTTAAATTAACTGCTTTTCTTCGCTTTTTGCTTTTCTTGCACAATTGTGAGTAACAGCAAGTGAACAAAATGACAATTGAAATCTGAAAGCAAACAAAACAAAAAGCTTTTCGATTGAATCCCACTATTTAATATTTATTTGCAACAAATACGTAGTTCGCCTACGACGTGCAGGCTTCATCAGTGTGTTATTTCAAAGCGTATACGTATCTGTCGCGAATAAATATTAAATAGTGAAATTTAGTCGGTAAAAGTTTTATCTTTTCTTTAATTTCAAATTTCGTATTCCACTAAGAGGCTTCAAAAACTTCAGACAATGTTTCTCACTTTTCTTGAATTTCAATGCAAATTTAAAAATTGCAAATTGTCATCACATACACACACATACATACATACATACATACATACATACATACATACATACATACATACATACATACACAATAACATACATACATACATACTTACATACATACATACATACATACATACATACATACATACATACATACATACATACATACATACATACATACATACATACATACATACATACATACATACACACATACATCACACACATTGCATACAATCAACATTTGTTTTGATTTCACACGTTTTAACGGTTTTATATACGGTGCTTAAGCGTTAAAGTTTAAATAACTTTTGAATGAGCCGTCCGATTTTAAATAACTCGGTTTCGTTTGATAGATCTCAGCAGTAATTTTCAAATAATAAAGTGTGTGATGTTTTTCATTGAATTAATGCTTATATGTTATAAAAATATGTTTTAAATACTATTTTTTCACATTTCTTTATGTAACTTTCAAACTACAAAGCCAATCGTCATGAAATTTGGAAGTTAAGGGTTTGCAAGGCTCCTCTTTCATATGCAATCAATTTTGTTCAAATCGGTTAAGGGACCTATGAGATAATGAAGTCCCATATTTTTCGTATTTTTATACATAACTTTTGAACTAAAAGTCCGATCAGTATGAAATTCAATAGCGACCTATGGGACACCTAGACCTTTCATTTGACACTAAGAACGTTAAAATCGGTCCAGCCATCTCCGAGAAAAGTGAGTAAGATTAAAAGCGTCACATGCACACACACACACACATACACACACACACACACATACACACACACACACACATACACACACACACACACATACACACACACACACACACACACACACACACACACACACACACACACACACACACACACACACACACACACACACACACACACACACACACACACACACACACACACACACACACACACACACACACACACACACACACACACACACACACACACAGAAAATGCTCAGTTTTCGAAACTGAGTCGAATGGTATATGACATTCGGCCCGCAGGACCTTCTTTCCATTTTCGGTTTTCCAAGTGATTTCTATACCTTTATACTATATATTTATATAGTAGAAAGGCAAAACTGCTTTTGAAATTGGCAGAATCGATGACTGCTAATTTCACCTTAAAGCTACCGCATACGAGCCTGAACAAATAAATGATATGATAAAAAAAATACCCCCCAGGGGGTGTACTATTGATAACTTAACTACCTAGGATTGCAGTATTCCCTCGGGGGTACAAAAATCTCTCGGTATGTATGTATTTGTGTTTGTCCAAATTCCTCATCCACCCCTTCCTATTCCTCCTGTTTTCCTTCCCGTCCTCATCAGGTAAAAGATGACACGGGCAAGATGGGCAAGGCACAAATCTTCCACATGATTGTGAGGAACGTGCTTCTCGAGCCAAAGATGCTGATACCTGATTCGTAGAAAAGATGGGTGCCCATTTCGTCCCGTGTGCTTATTATGCCCCTAATCCCCCCATATTCATAAATACATTTTTATATTTCAGGTTGCTGGAAGACCACTACGGTCCACAGTTTTCAAATCTTCATAGCAAGGAAGTTACTTTTGTAACAGCTTTAATACGGGACCGATTCACGGATGTCATGATTTTAGGACGAGAGTTTGTACGATTATTGCAAAATGTTTCCCGGATTCCAGAATTCGAAATATTGTGGAAAGATATTTTGTACAATCCTAAGACACTGTCTCCAACATTCAACGGTGTTTTACAATTAATGCAAATAAAAACAAGTAGGCGTTTTTTACGGTGTCGGTTGACCCCAGATGTTGAACGAAAACTACATTTTTTAATAAGCAATGTAAAATTTGGAAATCAGAAAAGGTAAATACATTAAACATTTTAATTATAACAAGTTGTTGATTGATTTCCTTACAGATACCAAGACTGGTTCCAAGAGAAATTTTTTACAACCCCTGAATCTCAAAGTCTTCGCTCAGATTTAATTCGATTTATTATCGGTGCTATTCATCCAACAAATGACATGCTTTGTTCGGATATAATACCTCGTTGGGCAATAATAGGTTGGCTGTTAACCTCTTGCACAAACCCCGTGGCACAGGCTAATGCGAAACTTGCACTTTTTTATGACTGGCTATTTTTTGATCCGCTGAAAGATAACATCATGAATATTGAACCTGGTATTTTAGTAATGTATCATTCAATGAAAAGCCATCCATCAGTCAGTTGTACACTCTTAGACTTTTTATGCAGAATAATGAAAAACTTCTATCCGAAAAATGAAGATAAAGTTCGCAGTGGAATATACAATTCTTTGCGTGTTATTTTAGAAAAACAGGTATGTTGTATAGATATTTACAAATAGAATATAAAAATGTACAATACCTTTTATAGGTTATACCTAATCTTTTTCCTTTATTGGAATCTTCAAAACTGGATAGAGAGCTTAAACTAACGCTGCGAGAAAACTTCAAAGATTTTTTTACTTCGTCAGGCCCCCCCATAAACCTTTTTGGTACACCACCAGGTAGACATAATTCAACAGAAAATGATGAGTTCTTAAGCGGAAGTAAGCCATTTGATATCTCTGCTTTTAAACTTTTAGCGAAGACTCCAGAACTCAAGACTGGGCATAGTAGAAAGTTTGCATATATATAGCAAAGGACGATAATACTATAACGCCATCTCTTATCTCAAGGGAGTTACTACTGCTTATAAGTGTTAGTGATCGCAACCATAGAAATAATGTATGCGTGTGATGTGATGTGATGGCACATATACAACCTAAAAGTTACCACCGTCATCCGCAGAGGGCGTAATAATCCTGTCCGTCGATATTTGACAGAATGCCCAGTCTTGAGTTCTGTAGTCTTCGCTTTTAGCCATAACTCCACAGATTGTACTCAACTGCCGGTACCCGCATATCAGTCCCATGCGAAAATCACCATGTTGAGAAAAAGACGTTTGAAATTATTACAATTGTTTGCTGTTTGCAGAACCCAGCGATTTTTCATAAATAATCTATAGCAAAATTATATTTCATTGAAGCATTGAGTCTCTATGTATCGTAAAAATATGTTGTGTTATCGTGAAAGCTTGTGTGGGACACACGCCGTGTTTAATAACAAACTTCGCGGTTTTACATGAACAGACATATTTTATTTCTGGCAAATAATAAATCATTGGCGCGTCGTTAGAAGGTTCGTTTCTGACTGGCCCTACGCTCTCGTTTCATCGAACCGGGGGGTACTCGACTAGCTGAGCGTCGCCACATGGCCCCCTTCAGTTACACCAGGAATCGAACACGATGTCCCGAAGGTGTAACTTTAGTGCTCCTATCTATGAATTGTTCCTCATTTAGTGTAAATGCCGGTTTGACTCTATCTATAGATATTCTTTTTGTTTTTCCGTTTATCATGACGTCGAAAAAATATTCCGTGCGTTTCAGCACCTCAAACGGTCCTTCGTACGGTAGAGGAGCGGCCGCTTAACTGAATCGATGCGTATAAAAACATGACTGCAATCTTTCAAGTTCTTTGAGACGAAAACTTTCGCTTTGGTATGTTTACTGCCGCTCACTGGTTTCACCTGCTGCAGTGTGTTACGGAGTGAGTGAACAAATTCGCTAGGGTCCATCATCTCGCCGGGCTGTACGTCAAGGAATTTACCAGGAAGCTTTAGCGGTTGACCGTAAACCATTTCTGCGGCAGAGCATTTCATGTCTTCTTTCAAAGATCCTTTAATATTAAAGGAAGCTTACTGCACCATCGTTTGGGCTCAATGGCCATTATGGAAGATTTCATTGTCCTATGAAACTGTTCGATCATTCCGTTTGCTGCTGGATGATAGGCTGTGGTTCGAGTTCGTTGCGTTCCCGGTCTCAGGTACGCCAAACCGAGAAACCCATTCGCTACAAAAAGCATTTGCTACTGTTTCTGCTGTTATTTCGGACAAGGGAACTGTTGGAGACGTGGACATCCCTACATCGTTACTGTCGGAGACGTCGACATTCGTAACATCGTTACGGCCAAGCTCTTTGGTCACAGTGACAGCTGTCATCAGTTAATGCTCGCCAGTGCTGACAACAGGACGTTCCTGTTCCGTTTTGCCGCGAAAATGTGACTCGCACAATTGTACCTCGTTATATTGCAATAAAGTTAAGTTTTAATTTGTTTAATGTACGGGTCGTGTTCATTTACATCATTTCGGTCACCTCCGAACGCGAATCGTAACAGTGGCGACGAGTAGTGAAACGCGGAATTTACTCATCAGTCAAAATTCCCTCACCCACGTGGACAATTAAGCGGGTTCATCAGGACATAACCCCAAACAGCAGCAGCAACCACCGGGAGTTAGTCAGCAGCCAGGCCTATTTCAAGCAACAGTAGGTCAAAAGCATCCCACAATGCAGCAGAATGGTGCAATTCCACCCGGACAGCCATCTCCAGATGCACCGTTTGCCCAGTTCTTTCAGCAAATGATGCAGCAGCAGCAGCAGATCTTCATGCAACAGCAGCAGCAGCAGCAGCTAATGCACCAGCAGCAGGAATTCTTCAGAAACGTTATGTCATCCATAACTGTGCAGGGTCCATCAAACCCGGAAATAATTCTCGATTCACTGGCGAATAACATAAAGGAATTCCACTACTGCCCGGAAGAAAACATTACTTTCACTGCCTGGTATGCTCGTTATGATGATCTTTTTGAAAAAGATGCCGCAAGACTAGATGATGAAGCAAAAGTTCGTTTGCTTATGCGGAAAATGGGAACGGCGGAACATGAACGATACATCAGCTTCATTCTGCCGAAAGCTCCGAAAGATTTCCCATTCACAGCGCCAGTCAAAAAACTGAAATCGCTATTTACCTCATTTTACACAAATACTATTTATACCTCTCTTGAGGGCCTTTTGTCCCAGCGTTTACTTGAACGAGGTTGTGGTTTTGATGGACTCTGTCCCCTTCACGGACGAAGGAATTTGTGTGTGCATGGATCGTTATAACATTATCTCCGGTCAGATATGACGTATGTGATTACCTTTAATTTTTGCGAGCGAATGCCTTGTTCCCGGTAATACTTCGTGGGTGAACGTCAGATGCCCTTTGTTCTGCCTCAAAATTTTAGGTTAGTTTCCACGCTCACATGTGCTCAACAAATTTACCTGTAGAGTTGCCTTTTCTGCTGGGTGCTGCCACTTGGCCTTAAACCTGTTGGGTAGCCCGAATCCTAGAAACCGATTCGATAGGATTTAATCCATAAATGAGCTTTAGAACACAATTACCTCTCGCAGCTGTATCTTCGCGCTGATGATGACAGGGGAGGTTTTGAAGGGTGTTTTGCGGGTTTCTATTGTTACTTAGTCGAAATCCGTACAGCGGTTTTATGCTGACGGATTGGACTTTGAATCACACGACCAGGCAAGAATTAAGGCACTTTGGTGCTTTGGAGGCACCATGCACTAGAGCGAACACGTCCGACTTTCCCACTGGATGGGCGACCGGAAAATGATCTTAACTGAGATTACGTGTACAATTTTATGAGCGAGATCAATGTATCTTGTAGTGAGAGCAAGCTTTTTGGTTGCGTTTTGCTTTTTTCTGAGGGTGCGTTCACGCAATTCGCACAATGGGTTTAACTTTCCTCTAATTAGACCAAATTTATCCATCAATGATTTCCATACGGCGTAACATCACTCGTGTTTTAAAGCAGAAGCGTTTAGTTTTGGTGAATCTGAAGAAAATATATGCCCTGTATAAAGAAAAGTTCCCGAACGAAAAAATTGGATTTTCGAAGTTTGCAGAATCTCGGCCTCCAGAGTGCGTGTTGGCAGGAACAGGTGCATACACGGTGTGCATGTGTGCAATTCATGAAAATTTCAGACTGAAATTCGTAGGAACCCGCTTGGATCAAATGGAGATTGATGGGATTAAAGTGTTTGAAACCTTACAGAGATATGCTGAAACGATGCCTGTGCAATCCACCAACAGAGACATGTTTCCTAAATTCGTGCAAAAAGTCCGCATGTGGTGATCTAAGCACTTTGAAAGATCTTGTTTGGTCATATTTTGATGATACCGATATCAAGCAAATCCAGTACAAATATTGGTCTCAGCAAGAGAGATTTTGCGTGGACTGTCATGTGGACTTTTTGTGGAAACGTTGTTTGATACAATCCCTGATGTACTTGCGTACATGACTACGTTTCAAAAAAACAAGCGGAGTTCTTTAAGGTGAAACGGGGTATATATATATACATATATATATATATATATATATCTATATCTATATATCTATACCTATAAAGAAGGATTTCTGTCTGTCTGTCTGTCTGTCTGTCTGTCTGTCCTGTGTTCCTTATAGAATCAAAAACTACTAAACCAATCGGCGTGAAAATTTGCATGTAGAGGTTTTTGGGGCCAGGAAAGGTTTTAGTGATGGTTAGAGACCCTTCCCCCCACTAAGAGGGGGGGCTCCCATACAAATGAAACACAAATTTCTGCATAACTCGAGAACTAATCAAGCAAATAGAACCAAATTTGGCATGTGGGTGTTTTCGGTGACAAGAATTTATTCTAGGGTAATTTGAGACCCCTCCCCTCTTTATAAGGGGAATTATAACTCCTCTCCCCTTTAAGAGGGGGGGTTTCCATACAAATTTCCTCATAACTCGAGAACTAATCAAGCAAATGGAACCAAATTTGGCACGTGAAGGTTTTCGAGGGCAAGAAAATTTTCTATGTTGAATTAGGACCCCTCCTCACTTTAAGAGGGGGGGCTCCTGTACAAATGAAATACCAATTTCCTCATAACTCGAGAACTAATCAAGCAAATGGAACCAAATTTGGCATGTATGTGTTTTTGAAGACAAAATTTTTTTCTATGATGAATTGGGAACCCTCCCCACTTAAAGAGGGGGGGGGGGGCTCCTAAACAAACGAAATTCAAATTTCCTTATAACTCGAGAGCTAATCCAGCAAATGGAACCAAATTTGGCATGTAGGTGTTTTTGGAGGCAAGAATGTTTTCTATGATGAATAAGAACCCCTCCCCACTTTAGGAGGGGGGCTCCTATACAAATGAAATACAAATTTCCTCATAACTCGAGAACTAATCAAGCAAATAGAACCAAATTTGGCATGTGGGTGTTTTCGGTGACAAGAATTTATTCTATGGTAAATTGAGACCCCTCCCTCTTTATAAGGGGAATTGTAACTCCTCTCCCCTTTAAGAGGGGGGGCTTCCATACAAATTTCCTCATAACTCGAGAACTAATCAAGCAAATGGAACCAACTTTGGCATGTGAAGGTTTTCGAGAGCAAGAAAATTTTCTATGGTGAATTAGGACCCCTCCCCACTTTAAGAGGAGGGGCTCCTGTACAAATGAAATACAAATTTCCTCCTAACTCGAGAACTAATCAAGCAAATAGAACAACATTTGGCATGTGGGTGTTTTTTTTTGGTGACAAGAATTTATTCTATGGTGAATTGAGACCCCTCCCCTCTTTATAAGAGGAATTATAACTCCTCTCCCCTTTAAGAGGGGGGACTTGCATACAAATTTCCTCATAACTCGAGAACTAATCAAGCAAATGCAACCAAATTTGGCATGTGAAGGTTTTCGAGAGCAAGAAAATTTTCTATGGTGAATTAGGACCCCTCCCCACTTTAAGAGGAGGGGCTCCTGTACAAATGAAATACAAATTTCCTCATAACTCGAGAACTAATCAAGCGAATTGAACCAAATTTGGCATGTGTGTGTTTTTGGAGACAATTTTTTTTTCAATGATGAATTGGGACCCCTCCCCACTTTAGGAGGGGGGGTCCTATACAAACGAAATACAAATTTCCTCATAACTCGAGAACTAATCCAGCAAATGGAACCAAATTTGGCGTGTAGGTGTTTTTGGAGGCAAGAATTTTTTCTGTGATGAATTAGGACCTCTTCCCACATTAGGAGGGGGGCTCCAATACAAATGAAATACAAATTTCCCCATAACTCGAGAACTAATCACGCAAATAGAACCAAATTCGGCATGTGGAGGTTTTTGGAGGCAAAAATATTTTCTACGGTGAATTAGGATCCTTCCACACTTCAAGAGGGGGGGCTTCTACACAAATGAAATACAAATTTCCTCATAATTCGAGAACTAATCAAGGGAATGGAACCATATTTGGCATGTGGGTGTTTTTGTAGGCAACCATTTTTCCCATTATGAATTAGGACTTCTTACCTTTTTAGGAGAGGGGGGGGCTCCCATTCAAACGAAATACAAATTTGCTCATAATTTTAGAACTAATCAAGCAAATGGAACCAAATTTGGCATGTGAGAGTTTTAGATGGCAGAATTTTTTTCTGTGGTGTATTACGACCCCTTTCCCTTTTAAGAGGGTGGGCTCCCATACAAATGAAATACAAATTTCCTTATAATTTGAGTACTAATCAAGCAAATGGAACCAAATTTAGCATGTAGGAGATTTTTGAGTCTTGAATTTATTTTATGATAGTTAGAGACCTCTCACCCCTGTGGTAGGGGGATATGGACTCTCATACAAATAAAACAGAAATTTTTGCGAAACTCAAAAACTAATCCAACTCGAGAAATTCGAGACTCTTCCATAAAACATTAATCAATAACAAGACCACAAAAACTATCTATAGTAACACTAGATCATTCAGGACGAGCCGGTCGCGAGTGTTGCCGGTGACCCGCCGTCCGAAGCGCCGCCCACTGGGGGGCTTGCAAAACTCGAGAAGTGACAAAGATCATCCGAGATTCATGATTTAAGTACAACACAGGTTAATTTGTGGCAATACGAAGTTTGTCGGGTCAGCTAGTATATATATATATATATATATATATATATATATATATATATACTAGTATATATATATATATATATACTAGTATATATATATATATATATATATATATATATATATATACTAGCTGACCCGACAAACTTCGTATTGCCACAAATTAACCTGTGTTGTACATAAATCATGAATCTCGGATGATCTTTGTCACTTCTCGAGTTTTGCAAGCCCCCCAGTGGGCGGCGCTTCCGACGGCGGGTCACCGGCAACACTCGCGACCGGCTCGTCCTGAATGATCTAGTGTTACTATAGATAGTTTTTGTGGTCTTGTTATTGATTAATGTTTTATGGAAGAGTCTCGAATTTCTCGAGTTGGATTAGTTTTTGAGTTTCGCAAAAATTTCTGTTTTATTTGTATGAGAGTCCATATCCCCCTACCACAGGGGTGAGAGGTCTCTAACTATCATAAAATAAATTCAAGACTCAAAAATCTCCTACATGCTAAATTTGGTTCCATTTGCTTGATTAGTACTCAAATTATAAGGAAATTTGTATTTCATTTGTATGGGAGCCCACCCTCTTAAAAGGGAAAGGGGTCGTAATACACCACAGAAAAAAATTCTGCCATCTAAAACTCTCACATGCCAAATTTGGTTCCATTTGCTTGATTAGTTCTAAAGTTATGAGCAAATTTGTATTTCATTTGAATGGGAGCCCCCCCCCCTCCTAAAAAGGTAAGAAGTCCTAATTCATAATGGGAAAAATGGTTGCCTACAAAAACACCCACATGCCAAATATGGTTCCATTTCCTTGATTAGTTCTCGAATTATGAGGAAATTTGTATTTCATTTGTGTAGAAGCCCCCCCTCTTGAAGTGTGGAAGGATCCTAATTCACCGTAGAAAATATTTTTGCCTCCAAAAACCTCCACATGCCGAATTTGGTTCTATTTGCGTGATTAGTTCTCGAGTTATGGGGAAATTTGTATTTCATTTGTATTGGAGCCCCCCTCCTAATGTGGGAAGAGGTCCTAATTCATCACAGAAAAAATTCTTGCCTCCAAAAACACCTACACGCCAAATTTGGTTCCATTTGCTGGATTAGTTCTCGAGTTATGAGGAAATTTGTATTTCGTTTGTATAGGACCCCCCCTCCTAAAGTGGGGAGGGGTCCCAATTCATCATTGAAAAAAAAATTGTCTCCAAAAACACACACATGCCAAATTTGGTTCAATTCGCTTGATTAGTTCTCGAGTTATGAGGAAATTTGTATTTCATTTGTACAGGAGCCCCTCCTCTTAAAGTGGGGAGGGGTCCTAATTCACCATAGAAAATTTTCTTGCTCTCGAAAACCTTCACATGCCAAATTTGGTTGCATTTGCTTGATTAGTTCTCGAGTTATGAGGAAATTTGTATGGAAGTCCCCCCTCTTAAAGGGGAGAGGAGTTATAATTCCTCTTATAAAGAGGGGAGGGGTCTCAATTCACCATAGAATAAATTCTTGTCACCAAAAAAAAACACCCACATGCCAAATGTTGTTCTATTTGCTTGATTAGTTCTCGAGTTAGGAGGAAATTTGTATTTCATTTGTACAGGAGCCCCCCCTCTTAGAGTGGGGAGGGGTCCTAATTCACCGTAGAAAATTTTCTTGCCCTCGAAAACCTTCACATGCCAAAGTTGGTTCCATTTGCTTGATTAGTTCTCGAGTTATGAGGAAATTTGTATGGAAGCCCCCCCTCTTAAAGGGGAGAGGAGTTACAATTCCCCTTATAAAGAGGGAGGGGTCTCAATTTACCATAGAATAAATTCTTGTCACCGAAAACACCCACATGCCAAATTTGGTTCTATTTGCTTGATTAGTTCTCGAGTTATGAGGAAATTTGTATTTCATTTGTATAGGAGCCCCCCTCCTAAAGTGGGGAGGGGTTCTTATTCATCATAGAAAACATTCTTGCCTCCAAAAACACCTACATGCCAAATTTGGTTCCATTTGCTGGATTAGCTCTCGAGTTATAAGGAAATTTGAATTTCGTTTGTTTAGGAGCCCCCCCCCCCCTCTTAAAGTGGGGAGGGTTCCCAATTCATCATAGAAAAAAATTTTGTCTTCAAAAACACATACATGCCAAATTTGGTTCCATTTGCTTGATTAGTTCTCGAGTTATGAGGAAATTGGTATTTCATTTGTACAGGAGCCCCCCCTCTTAAAGTGAGGAGGGGTCCTAATTCAACATAGAAAATTTTCTTGCCCTCGAAAACCTTCACGTGCCAAATTTGGTTCCATTTGCTTGATTAGTTCTCGAGTTATGAGGAAATTTGTATGAAAACCCCCCCTCTTAAAGGGGAGAGGAGTTATAATTCTCCTTATAAAGAGGGGAGGGGTCTCAAATTACCCTAGAATAAATTCTTGTCACCGAAAACACCCACATGCCAAATTTGGTTCTATTTGCTTGATTAGTTCTCGAGTTATGCAGAAATTTGTGTTTCATTTGTATGGGAGCCCCCCCTCTTAGTGGGGGGAGGGGTCTCTAACCATCACTAAAACCTTTCCTGGCCCCAAAAACCTCTACATGCAAATTTTCACGCCGATTGGTTTAGTAGTTTTTGATTCTATAAGGAACACAGGACAGACAGACAGACAGACAGACAGACAGACAGAAATCCTTCTTTATAGGTATAGGTATAGATATATAGATATAGATATATATATATACTAGCTGACCCGACAAACTTCGTATTGCCACAAATTAACCTGTGTTGTACATAAATCATGAATCTCGGATGATCTTTGTCACTTCTCGAGTTTTGCAAGCCCCCCAGTGGGCGGCGCTTCCGACGGCGGGTCACCGGCAACACTCGCGACCGGCTCGTCCTGAATGATCTAGTGTTACTATAGATAGTTTTTGTGGTCTTGTTATTGATTAATGTTTTATGGAAGAGTCTCGAATTTCTCGAGTTGGATTAGTTTTTGAGTTTCGCAAAAATTTCTGTTTTATTTGTATGAGAGTCCATATTCCCCTACCACAGGGGTGAGAGGTCTCTAACTATCATAAAATAAATTCAAGACTCAAAAATCTCCTACATGCTAAATTTGGTTCCGTTTGCTTGATTAGTACTCAAATTATAAGGAAATTTGTATTTCATTTGTATGGGAGCCCACCCTCTTAAAAGGGAAAGGGGTCGTAATACACCACAGAAAAAAAATTCTGCCATCTAAAAGTCTCACATGCCAGATTTGGTTCCATTTGCTTGATTAGTTCTAAAGTTATGAGCAAATTTGTATTTCGTTTGAATGGGAGCCCCCCCCCTCCTAAAAAGGTAAGAAGTCCTAATTCATCATGGGAAAAATGGTTGCCTCCAAAAACACCTACACGCCAAATTTGGTTCCATTTGCTTGATTAGTTCTCGAGTTATGAGGAAATTTGTATTTCGTTTGTATAGGACCCCCCCTCCTAAAGTGGGGAGGGGTCCCAATTCATCATTGAAAAAAAATTGTCTCCAAAAACACACACATGTTTTTTTTTTTCAATTCGCTTGATTAGTTCTCGAGTTATGAGGAAATTTGTATTTCATTTGTACAGGAGCCCCTCCTCTTAAAGTGGGGAGGGGTCCTAATTCACCATAGAAAATTTTCTTGCTCTCGAAAACTTTCACATGCCAAATTTGGTTGCATTTGCTTGATTAGTTCTCGAGTTATGAGGAAATTTGTATGGAAGTCCCCCCTCTTAAAGGGGAGAGGAGTTATAATTCCTCTTATAAAGAGGGGAGGGGTCTCAATTCACCATAGAATAAATTCTTGTCACCAAAAAAACAACCACATGCCAAATGTTGTTCTATTTGCTTGATTAGTTCTCGAGTTAGGAGGAAATTTGTATTTCATTTGTACAGGAGCCCCCCCTCTTAGAGTGGGGAGGGGTCCTAATTCACCGTAGAAAATTTTCTTGCCCTCGAAAACCTTCACATGCCAAAGTTGGTTCCATTTGCTTGATTAGTTCTCGAGTTATGAGGAAATTTGTATGGAAGCCCCCCTCTTAAAGGGGAGAGGAGTTACAATTCCCCTTATAAAGAGGGAGGGGTCTTAATTTACCATAGAATAAATTCTTGTCACCGAAAACACCCACATGCCAAATTTGGTTCCATTTGCTTGATTAGTTCTCGAGTTATGAGGAAATTTGTATTTCATTTGTATAGGAGCCCCCCCTCCTAATGTGGGGAGAGGTTCTTATTCATTATAGAAAACATTCTTGACTCCAAAAACACCTACATGCCAAATTTGGTTCCATTTGCTGGATTAGCTCTCGAGTTATAAGGAAATTTGTATTTCGTTTGTATAGGAGCCCCCCCCCTCTTAAAGTGGGGAGGGGTCCCAATTCATCATAGAAAAAAATTTTGTCTTCAAAAACACACACATGCCAAATTTGGTTCCATTTGCTTGATTAGTTCTCGAGTTATGAGGAAATTGGCATTTCATTTGTACAGGAGCCCCCCCTCTTAAAGTGAGGAGGGGTCCTAATTCAACATAGAAAATTTTCTTGCCCTCGAAAACCTTCACATGCCAAATTTGGTTCCATTTGCTTGATTAGTTCTCGAGTTATGAGGAAATTTGTATGGAAGCCCCCCCTTTTAAAGAGGAGAGGAGTTATAATTCCCCTTATAAAGAGGGGAGGGGTCTCAAATTACCCTAGAATAAATTCTTGTCACCGAAAACACGCACATGCCAAATTTGGTTCTATTTGCTTGATTAGTTCTCGAGTTATGCAGAAATTTGTGTTTCATTTGTATGGGAGCCCCCCCTCTTAGTGGAAGGAGGGGTCTCTAACCATCACTAAAACCTTTCCTGGCCCCAAAAACCTCTACATGCAAATTTTCACACCGATTGGTTCAGTAGTTTTTGATTCTATAAGGAACACAGGACAGACAGACAGACAGACAGACAGACAGACAGACAGACAGACAGACAGACAGAAATCCTTCTTTATAGGTATAGATATATAGATATAGATATATATATATATATATATGTATATATATATACCCCGTTTCACCTTAAAGAACTCCGCTTGTTTTTTTGAAACGTAGTCATGTACGCAAGTACATCAGGGATTGTATCAAACAACGTTTCCACAAAAAGTCCACATGACAGTCCACGCAAAATCTCTCTTGCTGAGACCAATATTTGTACTGGATTTGCTTGATATCGGTATCATCAAAATATGACCAAACAAGATCTTTCAAAGTGCTTAGATCACCACATGCGGACTTTTTGCACGAATTTAGGAAACATGTCTCTGTTGGTGGATTGCACAGGCATCGTTTCAGCATATCTCTGTAAGGTTTCAAACACTTTAATCCCATCAATCTCCATTTGATCCAAGCGGGTTCCTACGAATTTCAGTCTGAAATTTTCATGAATTGCACACATGCACACCGTGTATGTACCTGTTCCTGCCAACACGCACTCTGGAGGCCGAGATTCTGCAAACTTCGAAAATCCAATTTTTTCGTTCGGGAACTTTTCTTTATACAGGGCATATATTTTCTTCAGATTCACCAAAACTAAACGCTTCTGCTTTAAAACACGAGTGATGTTACGCCGTATGGAAATCATTGATGGATAAATTTGGTCTAATTAGAGGAAAGTTAAACCCATTGTGCGAATTGCGTGAACGCACCCTCAGAAAAAAGCAAAACGCAACCAAAAAGCTTGCTCTCACTACAAGATACATTGATCTCGCTCATAAAATTGTACACGTAATCTCAGTTAAGATCATTTTCCGGTCGCCCATCCAGTGGGAAAGTCGGACGTGTTCGCTCTAGTGCATGGTGCCTCCAAAGCACCAAAGTGCCTTAATTCTTGCCTGGTCGTGTGATTCAAAGTCCAATCCGTCAGCATAAAACCGCTGTACGGATTTCGACTAAGTAACAATAGAAACCCGCAAAACACCCTTCAAAACCTCCCCTGTCATCATCAGCGCGAAGATACAGCTGCGAGAGGTAATTGTGTTCTAAAGCTCATTTATGGATTAAATCCTATCGAATCGGTTTCTAGGATTCGGGCTACCCAACAGGTTTAAGGCCAAGTGGCAGCACCCAGCAGAAAAGGCAACTCTACAGGTAAATTTGTTGAGCACATGTGAGCGTGGAAACTAACCTAAAATTTTGAGGCAGAACAAAGGGCATCTGACGTTCACCCACGAAGTATTACCGGGAACAAGGCATTCGCTCGCAAAAATTAAAGGTAATCACATACGTCATATCTGACCGGAGATAATGTTATAACGATCCATGCACACACAAATTCCTTCGTCCGTGAAGGGGACAGAGTCCATCAAAACCACAACCTCGTTCAAGTAAACGCTGGGACAAAAGGCCCTCAAGAGAGGTATAAATAGTATTTGTGTAAAATGAGGTAAATAGCGATTTCAGTTTTTTGACTGGCGCTGTGAATGGGAAATCTTTCGGAGCTTTCGGCAGAATGAAGCTGATGTATCGTTCATGTTCCGCCGTTCCCATTTTCCGCATAAGCAAACGAACTTTTGCTTCATCATCTAGTCTTGCGGCATCTTTTTCAAAAAGATCATCATAACGAGCATACCAGGCAGTGAAAGTAATGTTTTCTTCCGGGCAGTAGTGGAATTCCTTTATGTTATTCGCCAGTGAATCGAGAATTATTTCCGGGTTTGATGGACCCTGCACAGTTATGGATGACATAACGTTTCTGAAGAATTCCTGCTGCTGGTGCATTAGCTGCTGCTGCTGCTGCTGTTGCATGAAGATCTGCTGCTGCTGCTGCATCATTTGCTGAAAGAACTGGGCAAACGGTGCATCTGGAGATGGCTGTCCGGGTGGAATTGCACCATTCTGCTGCATTGTGGGATGCTTTTGACCTACTGTTGCTTGAAATAGGCCTGGCTGCTGACTAACTCCCGGTGGTTGCTGCTGCTGTTTGGGGTTATGTCCTGATGAACCCGCTTAATTGTCCACGTGGGTGAGGGAATTTTGACTGATGAGTAAATTCCGCGTTTCACTACTCGTCGCCACTGTTACGATTCGCGTTCGGAGGTGACCGAAATGATGTAAATGAACACGACCCGTACATTAAACAAATTAAAACTTAACTTTATTGCAATATAACGAGGTACAATTGTGCGAGTCACATTTTCGCGGCAAAACGGAACAGGAACGTCCTGTTGTCAGCACTGGCGAGCATCAACTGATGACAGCTGTCACTGTGACCAGAGAGCTTGGCCGTAACGATGTTACGAATGTCGACGTCTCCGACAGTAACGATGTAGGGATGTCCACGTCTCCAACAGTTCCCTTGTCCGAAATAACAGCAGAAACAGTAGCAAATGCTTTTTGTAGCGAATGGGTTTCTCGGTTTGGCGTACCTGAGACCGGGAACGCAACGAACTCGAACCACAGCCTATCATCCAGCAGCAAACGGAATGATCGAACAGTTTCATAGGACAATGAAATCTTCCATAATGGCCATTGAGCCCAAACGATGGTGCAGTAAGCTTCCTTTAATATTAAAGGATCTTTGAAAGAAGACATGAAATGCTCTGCCGCAGAAATGGTTTACGGTCAACCGCTAAAGCTTCCTGGTAAATTCCTTGACGTACAGCCCGGCGAGATGATGGACCCTAGCGAATTTGTTCACTCACTCCGTAACACACTGCAGCAGGTGAAACCAGTGAGCGGCAGTAAACATACCAAAGCGAAAGTTTTCGTCTCAAAGAACTTGAAAGATTGCAGTCATGTTTTTATACGCATCGATTCAGTTAAGCGGCCGCTCCTCTACCGTACGAAGGACCGTTTGAGGTGCTGAAACGCACGGAATATTTTTTCGACGTCATGATAAACGGAAAAACAAAAAGAATATCTATAGATAGAGTCAAACCGGCATTTACACTAAATGAGGAACAATTCATAGATAGGAGCACTAAAGTTACACCTTCGGGACATCGTGTTCGATTCCTGGTGTAACTGAATTTGGTTCCATTTGCTTGATTAGTACTCAAATTATAAGGAAATTTGTATTTCATTTGTATGGGAGCCCACCCTCTTAAAAGGGAAAGGGGTCGTAATACACCACAGAAAAAAAATTCTGCCATCTAAAACTCTCACATGCCAAATTTGGTTCCATTTGCTTGATTAGTTCTAAAGTTATGAGCAAATTTGTATTTCGTTTAAATGGGAGCCCCCCCCCCTCCTAAAAAGGTAAGAAGTCCTAATTCATCATGGGAAAAATGGTTGCCTCCAAAAACACCCACATGCCAAATATGGTTCCATTTGCTTGATTAGTTCTCGAATTATGAGGAAATTTGTATTTCATTTGTGTAGAAACCCGCCCCTCTTGAAGTGTGGAAGGATCCTAATTCACCGTAGAAAATATTTTTGCCTCCAAAAACCTCCACATGCCGAATTTGGTTCTATTTGCTTGCTTAGTTCTCGAGTTATGGGGAAATTTGTATTTCATTTGTATTGGAGCCCCCCTCCTAATGTGGAAAAAGGTCCTAATTCATCACAGAAAAAATTCTTGCCTCCAAAAACACCTACACGCCAAATTTGGTTCCATTTGCTGGATTAGTTCTCGAGTTATGAGGAAATTTGTATTTCGTTTGTATAGGACCCCCCCTCCTAAAGTGGGGAGGGGTCCCAATTCATCATTGAAAAAAAAATTGTCTCCAAAAACACACACATGCCAAATTTGGTACAATTCGCTTGATTAGTTCTCGAGTTATGAGGAAATTTGTATTTCATTTGTACAGGAGCCCCTCCTCTTAAAGTGGGGAGGGGCCCTAATTCACCATAGAAAATTTTCTTGCTCTCGAAAACCTTCACATGCCAAATTTGGTTGCATTTGCTTGATTAGTTCTCGAGTTATGAGGAAATTTGTATGGAAGTCCCCCTCTTAAAGGGGAGAGGAGTTATAATTCCTCTTATAAAGAGGGGAGGGGTCTCAATTCACCATAGAATAAATTCTTGTCACCAAAAAAAACACCCACATGCCAAATGTTGTTCTATTTGCTTGATTAGTTCTCGAGTTAGGAGGAAATTTGTATTTCATTTGTACAGGAGCCCCCCCTCTTAGAGTGGGGAGGGGTCCTAATTCACCGTAGAAAATTTTCTTGCCCTCGAAAACCTTCACATGCCAAAGTTGGTTCCATTTGCTTGATTAGTTCTCGAGTTATGAGGAAATTTGTATGGAAGCCCCCCCTCTTAAAGGGGAGAGGAGTTACAATTCCCCTTATAAAGAGGGAGTGGTCTCAATTTACCATAGAATAAATTCTTGTCACCGAAAACACCCACATGCCAAATTTGGTTCTATTTGCTTGATTAGTTCTCGAGTTATGCAGAAACTTGTGTTTCATTTGTATGGGAGCCCCTCCTCTTAGTGGGGGGAGGAGTCTCTAACCATCACTAAAACCTTTCCTGGCCCCAAAAACCTCTACATGCAAATTTTCACGCCGACAGACATATATATATAAGTTAATCAGGTTGGGCTCTCGGGAGGTTTTTTAAAAAAGATAAGTAACACTATTGATGGTTCGGAACAAACTGAATTTATTAATCTAGCTTAACCTACACTTCGGTCCCTATTCAGGCATACGGTTGTTTGTTCTGCTGACTCCAATCCTTTCGTCGTTGGCATCGTGGTTGTTGGTCACTCGGTGCGTTTGGTGCTGATGGCGCAACATGCGTGCGCCGGGCACTTGAACTGCTGATATGGCGATATGCTATGGGTGGTGTGATCGATTGGTTTCTATAATCGATCCTGCTGATGCAGTATTCTTGGTGCTGGTGGTTGCTATGCGGTTGAATGACTTCCTTTGGGTCACATGGCACGGATGGTGTGATCGATTGGCTTCCGTGGTCGTTTCTGCTGATTTCGTGATTGGTGGTTGTTAGGTGGTCGGATGGTTTCCTCTGAGTCACGTGAACGGTCTTTTGGATAACTACTCCCTCCCCCAGGGAAGATTCGTCCCGAATCTTAAAGTGGGAGGTTACCTCTTGATTGGTGGTGTCTACATCGATGGGGTTCAGTATGTGTGGATGTGGTAGAGTTTGATAAGTGTTCAAAAGGGGTTTCTCCTGATTCTTGATCTGTGGAAAGAGAATGTGGTGTTTTCTTATCGTTAATATATGACGTTACCTCCGTCGGTTGACTGTTAGGTGGTGATTTGTTGCATAGTCCATGTTTTCTTCTCGTATATGCGATTGCTATCCCTACCGTCGTTGTTGTGAGGAGGATGAGGAAGTCTATTGTGGTGTGCTGAAGCGTTGTGTGATCCTCTCTGAGCTTGTAGATGTGGTCGCGGTTTTCAATTCGTAACATGTTAAGTTGTTGTAGGTCAGGTTTATCGAAGACCGTTGTTGCCTGGAAGTCTACTCCGATTGTCGGAATTACTTTGATGTTGTGGTGATCCGTTGTTTTTTTGTCGTCATACTTGGCTCCATTTATGAAGATAGAACAATTTGCAAAGTTGATTAGCAGAGTACCAGTTACCTTTCGTTTTTTAATGTTGCAATCTGAATCCAGAAGAATAGGCTGAATAGCATTTCTTATGATCAGTGTGTGTCCATTAATTAATCTGATATCCATTCCGTTTCCATGTCTTTCGTACGGACAGGATGCGTTGACTCCTCGTAGTGCGTTGTTGATGCAACCGTTGCCTGTTAGATTAGTAAGCTCCTGGATGTTACAAACTCTATAATTTTCAATTATTGGGCATTCATGCTTCAATCCGTTAATGTAGTTAATGTAGTGCTCAAAATAGCTAAATTAAAGGGTGTTAGTATAGTTCTATTTTCTTTTGGCAATGTTTCGAATTTTATATATTGGAATTGTCCTGACATAAATACCATAAGGTCGCCATTCACCGCTCAGCTCCATTTACCGCTCATTTCAAACAAAAAATGCGTATATCTTTTTAATATAGTTCATCATTGTAAAGACTGTTGACAAAAAATAATTTTGTATGTTTAATGATACGTATTAAACATAAATTTCCACTGCATTCATAAAAGTTCATTTCCAAAATAAATAAGCTTTATAGTGAGGAGCGAAAAACGACATTTTGATCGCGTCTTTATTAAGACCGAGTGCAAATGACTAAATTAATTATTAGCTCAAGCGAACTTGTTTCTTTGGTTATTTAGAAACTATTCTATTAAATAACGTGAAGTAAGCCAACAGTATTAATGTTAGCGTTCTATTCTGCTATAAATGCCAAACCCAAAACAAGGGTTAAAACGCGGGTTTTATTTATTTGGTAACAATAAAAAAATATGAGCGGTAAATGGCACTCAAATGGGCGGTGAATGGATCACCATATTTCAAGTAAGCGGTAAAAGGGGTCATGAGATTGCATTACTTTTTTTAAAAAAAGTCACTATTATTAAATATTTAGAAACCAAGTAAGTTTTTCTTGTAAACACAATTGTTTTCTCTATCTTATGACGCAAATTGGGTTTCGATGGACCTCAATTTAGATTTGCTATGGACAAACTAACTTAGAATCGTTTTTAAATGAGCGGTGGATGGCGACCATACGGTATTGGAACTTTAATGACAAATACAATTTTTGAATCCACATGATGTGTCTCAATGTTAAGAAATTCGTAAATTTGATCGATATTGCTAATGGAAATATTTTGTTTTTCTAATTTGTCAAGTATAATGTTTGTTTCGTTACTGTTTAAAACTGCTTTAGATAAGATTCCTATTCTAGATAATTGAACTATTTCGAAAATGTCCCTTAGTTGACTGTTTAACAAATCTATATTAAAAAATAGGTCGTGAACGATTCCTTTTAAATAATTGTCATTTTGATCATTTAAGATGTTAATTATCTTTGAAATTTTTCTTAGAATTTCGATTTGGTGTTCATTTACATGTTTTATAACGTCGTTAATTTTTGATTCAAATTGCTGATTAACTCTGATCTGTCGGTTGTTATTGTCAATGAGCGTATTGGTCTTTGTTTTGGAATTTTCAATAGTTTGTCGGATTGATTGCAGGTCATTGTCGTCTAGATTTCCAGTCAGTGATTTGATAAATGTTCCCAGTGGGTTGAAAAGTCCTCTCTTTTGTCGTCGTATGGGTTTTAGTCGGTAATAGTTGTCTGAGAGTTGTTTCATTCTTATGTCTAGTATTTTGTGGTATGGTTCCGTCAAGTTTCGTCGCTCAAATTGTTGTAGCGTGTATTTAAGGTTGATCAAGCTGTTTTCGAACTTTTCCAAGTCCACGATGTGAAGATGGACATGTTGCGAAATGGTGATTTTTGCTTCTCTCTCGTTAAATGCTATTATTCCATCATGTCGTGATAGATCCGTGATTGTGACTTCAGCCAGGGATTCAAAGGCTAATCTGAAATTGGAAAATACTTGAGTTTTTCGTTAAAAAAAAAGGTTTGTGCTGGAAGGAAAATGATTAGTTATGATTAATTTTGTCTCCTTATCTTCGTTTTATGGATTTTTCTTCCTTGATCATCTATGAAGGTTTTCATCCTGTCTCTCCTCATGCGATGTTGCCGAAATTTGTCCTTTGACTTGCTTTTTATTCCTTGGCGGGCTATGTATGCTATTTCGTCTGGTTGAAGAACTGGATCTGGTTCTGTATTCCTGTTATGAAACTCTAAGTCTTTTTTCTGTTTTTTTTCTAAGGTTCCTTGTGTTTCGAGTACTTGATCAGCTTGGTTAATTATCTTAGCACGAATGCCTTGCATCCATATTTTTTCGAATGGAGTATTTTTCATCGGTTCGATAAATGGTAATAAATTCTCAACCGATCTCAAAAAGCTATGCAATTTCACGGGGTTGCCGTCAAAAGGCTGCAGTTCTCGGACTGCTTGCGGTGTTTGCAAAGATTTCATGATATTTTCAGCTTTTTGAAACATTACAGAGGTCTCTGCGACTCTATCTGTTTCATTCCTTACGTCTTGTTCTGAGTTCGAACGTTCTATTCTTCTTGGAAGGGGTGGAGGGCTAGATTGGGTAGGAGGTGGTTGAAAAGGGGGCATTTGAGAGGGATTTAGTTCTTCGTTTTCTAGGTTCATTTCGCACAAATTGTAGGGACAAGACCTGTTCATCTATTGAAATGAAAATATAAATGCTTGGAAAATGGTTATTGATTTTTGTTTTTTAAAGAAAATTTCAATTTTTATATTTTTTTACAACTATTTTACTCACCCCATCGACATCTCTATATCGAGCTGCAGTGAACGTCAGCGACATCATGTCCTGGGCTCAAAATTTGACAGCGGGCTCAAATCAGACTGCTGCCAGTTGAATGAAACGCAGTGCTGACATGCTATCTCATTTTCACACACACGAGATGTTGGCGGCGAAAACATGGTTGCATGCCGATGGGGTGATTTTACTAGACACTAGAAAATTTATAACTTTTTAACTATAAAATTTTATGTGAGAATTTGCTTTTTGGTCCAACTACGCGGCTTTAAATAGGTTTTTGTTTTAATCAAGTACTTTCTGCAGCACACAGTTTGTCAGATATTCGCTCTGCTCTGTGGATAGAAATTTTTTAAACACTTTTAGCGGTGGGACGGTTTAGTTTTGGGCAGATTTCCTCGAGCTAATCGCACTTGCCACAGATATGCATTCTGTTGTTTGATTAGTTAACACACCTTTAACCCGGTGGATTGGTTTTATTGCGCGTAGCCAGAACACTTGCCAATTTTTACCGATCGCGTTTACAACAGATATTCACTCTGCTACGTGATCAGTTTCCAACAACGGTGCGAGATTTACACTGCGCCGGTGGAGTTTGTTTTAGGCTAAATTTGTTCTCTCACTTTAACAAAACTAAGCATTATTCTAGGTAATTTTTTTCTCGTTCAACCCATTTTAAATATTAACACTGAATAGTAATTGAAAGGTATAAAAGTAAAATGACTTACAGTAATATTGCAGCTAACAATATTCTCGTTGTCTCGGTTGATATTAATGTAGCTACCAGTAGTCTTCGTTGTCCGCTTTGGTGTTCAAATTCTCCTCTCCGTCGTCGTCTCAAGCTGGGTGACGCTGCTATATTTCTGATTCACTCGAACACTTTTCATTTATGTTCAATCATTTGCAAAGTTAAAGTCAATGATTTCTTCGGGCACTTAGAATATTTTCACTTATGTTCAATCATTTACAAAGTTAAAGTCAATGATTTCTTCGGGCACTTAGAATATTTTCACTTATGTTCAATCATTTACAAAGTTAAAGTCAATGATTTCTTCAGGCACTTAGAATATTTTCACTTCTCGCGGGGGAAAAAGTCCGGTTGCCGACTGCGCCAGTTAATCAGGTTGGGCTCTTGGGAGGTTTTTTAAAAAAGATAAGTAACACTATTGATGGTTCGGAACAAACTGAATTTATTAATCTAGCTTAACCTACACTTCGGTCCCTATTCAGGCATACGGTTGTTTGTTCTGCTGACTCCAATCCTTTCGTCGGTGGCATCGTGGTTGTTGGTCACTCGGTGCGTTTGGTGCTGATGGCGCAACATGCGTGCGCCGGGCACTTGAACTGCTGATATGGCGATATGCTATGGGTGGTGTGATCGATTGGTTTCTATAATCGATCCTGCTGATGCAGTATTCTTGGTGCTGGTGGTTGCTATGCGGTTGAATGACTTCCTTTGGGTCACATGGTACGGATGGTGTGATCGATTGGCTTCCGTGGTCGTTTCTGCTGATTTGGTGATTGGTGGTTGTTAGGTGGTCGGATGGTTTCCTCTGAGTCACGGTCTTTTGGATAATATATATATATATATATATATATATATATATATATATATATATATATATATATATATATATATATATATATATATATATATATATATATATATATATATATATATATATATATATATACTAGAAGACCCGGCAAACTTCGTACTGCCACAAATTGGACTGAATGTTTTAGATTGTAAATTTTATGTCGAATTTGTTTACTCAATCCGGGTTGAAACTGGATGAATTTTATCTGTCAGATAGGAGCAAATTAACACAAAAAGTTCATCCAGTTCTAATCCGGAGGATTGAATAAACAAATTCGACATTAGATGAACTGAGACAGGCCGTGGTTTCCTCTGCTGTACGAAGAAGTCGTCTCCATTCTACTCGGTCCATGGCCGCAATTCGCTAGCCACGTAGTCTACGTAGGGTCCGCAGGTCGCCTTCCACTTGATCGATCCATCTTGCTCGCTGTGCGCCCCGCCGTCTCGTTCCAGTCGGATCGTTATTGAGAACTTTTTTAACCGGGCAGTTTTGCGGTGTGCGCGATGGGTGGTTCCCTAAGCAGCTGATGCAATTCATGGTTCATTCGCCTCCTCCACGTTCCGTCTTCCATCTGCACTCCGCCGTAGATGGTGCGCAACACTTTCCGTTCGAAAACACTAAGGGCGCGTTGGTCCTCCACGAGCATAGTCCATGTCTCATGGCCGTAAAGGACTACCGATTAGACCGGTAGTCCTTTACGGCCATGAGACATGGACTATGCTCGTGGAGGACCAACGCGCCCTAAGTGTTTTCGAACGGAAGGTGTTGCGTCTTGTAGATTGTTGACTTCGTGCGGTGGCGAATTTTGTTCGATCGCAGCGTAGTCCTTTACGGCCATGAGACATGGACTATGCTCGTGGAGGACCAACGCGCCCTTAGTGTTTTCGAACGGAAGGCGTTGCGTTTTGTAGATTGTTAACTTCGTGCGGTGGCGAATTTTGTTCGATCGCAGCGTCCTACGGAGTCCAAAGTAGGCACGATTTCCTGCCATAATGCGTCTTTGTATTTCTCTGCTGGTGTCGTTGTCTGCGGTAACCAGTGAGCCCAGATACACGAACTCTTCTACCACCTCGATTTCATCACCGTATAAATGAATCGCGAAAAGTTGAGATGAAATGTAATCGCTGACGCGTTGTTTCGTTGGATCATATCATCTACCAAGATGAACCCTGATCTGTACCTTACTAACATAAATCCTATCTCGTGATACTTGTGGAGATGCAGTGATACCTGCGGTTCCTAGCAACAACAAGTATCGGACTAATATTCTTTCCTTTTCCCTTGTAGTACAGCCTTTTGGTCGTGGCCAGCGTCGTTATTGGTCAATTTTCAAAGTATTGAATCAGTAAAAATTGCACAAGTATGTCATGCTACTCCCAAGCACTAATTCAATTGGTTCTTTATGTAATCTTACTGGTTTGACTAATTACAGAGTGCAACTACGGGAATTCTACTTAAGCTAAACTAATTATAAAATAAACAATTATCTTGGTAAAATTATTTTAGAAAAAAACACTACAAATATTAAAAAATAGTTGAAAAGTAAAGCAAAAGGAATCCAAAAACATTTTTTTTTTGTAAAATTCTCTCTCAAATTGAAAATTTACATATTTTAATCGAACAAATCTAGGTAAAGGTTTGGTACATAGTTGCCAATATAAGCTGAAATGTTCGAGTCTCGGTTAGACGGTGCTGCTAGATAGAGTCAGTAGGATTGTTGCACTAACCCCGAAACAGCCGGCTGCGAAGTCTGCCGATAAAGAAAGGTCAAGTCTTAGAAAGATGTTTAAGCCCAAGACTATGCTTTATGGGACCAAAATTGGTCATGAAAATCGCCATAAGAGTACAATAAAACTCACATTGTTGCTTGGGCAGTATCTGCAAACAAACGAATATAACATTGCTTGCTGTTCCCCCCATCGCAGTTGGAAAGATTAGGAATCGCAGAAAAGGTTAATTTTCTGAGCAAAAATCTGCAAAATCAGAATGCTAAGACAACTGTTATTTAGAACGTATATTTGATTAATTTACTATTTAGGAATTGTTTTTAATTTTAAAATAATAGTTTTTACATAACAGAAATAACTGATATTATTCAAAAATTTAGAATTATTGAATACGTTTTTGCTTGTATTGACTCATAAATATTCATAAAAAAGTTTCTGCTTTATATATAAAATAAAAAAAATCATTGCAGGAAAATGTACGTACTATCGAGGCAAAATGTACGTATTATGGAGGGTACATATTATCGAGAGTACGTACTAACGAGGGTACGTACTATGGAGGTATACCTGTATAACAAAGGTTCCTTTCACCACTAGGCGGATTAAATCGGGTTTTTTCCTGAAGTGAATAATACCTTCTGGGTTTGAAAATCACTTTCTGCTGTTCTATTTTCACGATATATTGAACTTGTATACTATGATGGAAATCACAGTGCAGTTGTACATACGAAACTCAGAGGTATAAAAAACAATGTATTCTAAGAAAAAAGATTTTCTGTTTTGTGTGAAATTCGGTGATAATTAAAGGCCCTGATAAGAACCTTCCCTGACCCCAAAAACCCCTAAATGCAAATTTTCACGCCGATCGGTTCAGTAGTTTTCGATTCTATAAGGAACATTCGGGCAGATAGATAGAAATCCATTTTTATAGGTATAGATTTGTATGGGAGCCCCCCCTCTTAGTGGTAGGAGGGATCTCTAACCATCATAAGAACCTTCCCTGGCACCAAAAACCCCTACATGCAAATTTTCACTCCGATCGGTTCAGTAGTTTTCGATTCTATGAGGAACATAGGGACAGACAGACAGACAGAAATCCATTTTTATAGGTATAGATATTATATATTATCTATTGTTACCGGGTTGATTAAAAAGTGTTTTAAAACTAACTGTAATGTTTTAATTATTTTCTACGCGTGATATCCTAAAACATATGTCAAAATTTTAATACTTTTATATAACATCTTTCTTTAAATAGGTCATGTTGAGGAATCTTGGATTAACAATCAGGTACCCACGATATATAACACGCAGCTAGATTTAAAATTTAGTGATGATGAAGAAGAGATGAAAATAAGTGGGATAAGAGATGATCATTCGGATGATGACGATTTACCACTCTCCAAGGTAAGATACTGGTTACTATATAAGGGGTAGATAAAATGACCGGGAATTTAAACGAACGTAAGTTATAAAATTCCGATATAATTCAACTGTTGGTGAAAGGAACCTTTCTTATAAGCACCGGGGCAAGTGGGACCTAAAAAATACTGTGTTTTCTATACCTATGATTATTTCAAAATTCTTTTAGCACAGAAACTCTTCAGTGGTATCACTTCGAAGGATTAATTACGAAAAAGGCCTATCAATTTACATGAAATGAATCTGGAGGAGAATTTTCAAAATTATGGCGATAGGTCCCACTTGCCCCATTTACCGGGGCAAGTGGGACCTATATTCAAATTTGATTAAAAAGCATAAAATAATAGTAAATTGTGTAAGTTAATATACAGTAATGTTAAAGCATTGCAAGAAACAATCAAAAACAATATTTGTACGAAGGGTTCATTCAACAATAGCGTAACCAAATCAGATCACAACGGGCAACTTTATAATTTATATAAAACACAGATCGTGAGCAATTACGCTGTAAAGCATTATTGTAATGAAATGGAGTTGAATATGTCGTTGTATCCAATTCTTGCGAGACGTAATTTTGGATTAATCATTGTTTAAAAGCTCGAAATTACGATTATGATCTGTTTGTTCTACCATGCCCAATTCGGTAGAGCTACTCATAAGAGATAGTTACGTTTTAATAAAACACTTTATTGTTCCAATTCCAATTGCAAATTTGCCTTTCCAGATTCAATTAACATCGTTTAGGTGTAACCAAATTGTGATCAAACTGTTTGTTCCCTCATAAGCTGTGCTAATGATCTTCTTTTTTAGGGGCTCCTTGGTTTAGCCTTTTTCGGTTTTACTTTAAAGCTTTACTGGTATAAATATTATGTAATTGAACTGAAAATGTTCATTAGTTCATCTAAAAACCCGATTTAATCCACCTAGTGGTGAAAGCAACCTTTGTTATACGGTCTAACTTGCTCTTTGAGATAGAAATCGACACGTCTTCGGTATATAATTCATCTATTGGTTAACGTTGCGTAGTGCGTTGATTTTCATAAAATTTTTGGAAATTGAATTAGTTTACAAAATTTGAACAAAATAGCAGCACCTATAAATTTTAATAGATCCTTTTTTTCATGTATTACTGAGTAAGGGTAAGTTGGTTGTTACTAATTTGAGTAAGTGCAAGTAAAAGCAAGTTGTAAAGGAAATATTATTCTTTAACATATACATTGCGTAGTAAAAGTCTATAGGTTTTTGAACTACGCATAAATTTCTGTAATGGCATTCTTTTTGATTGACATCAATAAAGTTTTCTTGAATAAATTTCATCTATTTTTATTAACCTTCGGTTACTCACGCTGTTACATTTTGTACAACACGTGTAGGTTTTTGAATGCCATATTGTTATAAAGTTACAAATCGCTGTTTAACTAACGTATATTCTTCAATTAACTTGTTAGGAGCAAAACGTCATAATTATTCAATGCATTAATACTTTAAATTGTTGGGAAAATAGATGAATATATATGATGAATATATGGTACTACCACCTGCCTTAGCAGAACATCCGTTCATAGCAATGAGCCTATCATGTCAAAAAGAGTTGAACATATTCAACGATTGGTCATGCTTCCCAACTCTTGTATGAAGGGCCAAAAGGGAATTGGCAACATCACTTACACGTACCAGGGATTTAGATAATCTCCTTCCAAGGGCTAAGTCGCCTGAGTCAATCGTTGAATAAACCGTCTTAATGCAGAATGACTCCAGCAGGTGGGGAGAAGAGCCCGCTCATTATCCACGATGTGTTGTTAATCGGGCCAAGATTAACCCTAGAAAGTTGACTGTTTCACTCTCCCTAGCCCTACCGCTTCAAACAAGTGCTCTGATGGTCCCTCCCTCTTCCCGATTCTAGTTTATTTATGAAATGTGGTATATATGAGTAAAAATAGAACAATCTCACCAGCAGTCCTTGGAATGGAATAGCGTTGCGTTCTTTTGGTTTCCATAAGTGCTTCTAATAATTAATTTAATTTTTCTTCTGGTATCCAATATCCATGTGCAGTATTCACACTCGTATTGGCCAAAGTTTTCACTATATAGCAGGAGCTGCTTTATAAGCTAAAACGAAAACAATAATTAAAATAACTTACTTTATTGCTTACCTATTGACAAGGTCGTGTGGATCCGCCGTCTGCCCAAAACCTCGATTTTCAGATCAGGCAGCTGGGAACCACCCAGTATCGCACCTCCTAGCTTGGCTACTCAATAGAGCATTACCGGGTATGGCCACGTGGAGGCGCTAGGTAGGGGCTTGGGAAAGCTAGAGCTATATTGGACGCTCCTCATTTGCCTTCCCCATTTCATACCCTTAAATTGCTGGGAAAATAGATCAGCATAAACTGACGTCACAGAAACGAAGCAATCAGCATGTGAGGTGTACCGCGATTGGCCCTGGAATTTTCTCTCGTTTCTTCATATGAAAAAATGGTGTTTGTATGCAGCAAAACTATCAGCAAATATATAATGTCGAGTCATTCGGGGTCAAAATTAAGGGATTTTTTTTAATCAAAAGCCGACTTGCGTGTGTCGAGACGCGCAACGAATTGGCGACGAGTAGCCCAGGACCGAGTACAATGGAGAGGAATTCTTGATACGGCAAGAGCCACCCCGGCTCTCGGCTGAATAAGTAAGTAAGTTTTAATCAAAGTTCTACAGTACCTAAACAAACAAACATAGAGGTATACTATATTCATCGAAGTTGTGTATTTTTACTATTTATACAATTTTGTAGTACATGAAAAAGTCATACAACAATTACAAAAAAAGCTAAAATAGAAAAAACTGATTTTACAAATTCATATACAATGAATAAGATTTTTCTATTTTCGCTGAATAGATAGAAGGTTACTGTATTCAGCCAAATTTCTTGTGATAATATGTTCTAAAACTTTGCAGAACACATCAATGTGTTATATTGAAACTGAAGAAAAATAATTTTTTTATTTCACTTTTAGGGGGATTAATCAAAATTTAAATTGCACCAGACGATAGAACTTTCAATTTCAAGAAATTCTTCCCTAGGTTTCATAAACCTAAAACCAAGTTTTCACAGTCAAAATTCTAGTGCGCATGTCTTTTTGGCTTTGGGCCATTGTGCGCGCGAGTAACCGCATTACAAAAGTTGGCGCGAGTTTTGGAGGGTTTACATCTTTAGATCGGCAAAACCGATTCTCCTGAAATTTTGCAGATATATTTGCAGCATTAAAATCTCTAATTTGATGCCAAAATAATTCAAACCAGATAAATCATCTTAGATGAAATCGTTATAAATTATTGTAAATTTTAGTATGATGTATTCAATTGCTCATAACTTTCAAATTAAACGTCCAATCAAAAAACCAATCAACAGTGATCTATTAGGTTATGTTACCTTTTAAATGAGACTAATAGCACCAAAATCGGTTTAGTCATCTCTAAGAAACAGGCGATAATTATTACCATGTCAAAACAGGTTTTTTAAGCATAACTTTTAAATTACTTGTTTGATTTCAATAAAATTTACTCGAAAAATTTAGTGTTAACAAGAGCTTTCAT
This sequence comes from Sabethes cyaneus, assembly GCF_943734655.1. Taxonomy (NCBI): domain Eukaryota; kingdom Metazoa; phylum Arthropoda; class Insecta; order Diptera; family Culicidae; genus Sabethes; species Sabethes cyaneus. The sequence continues at coordinate 129,253,302 of NC_071355.1, forward strand.
TCGATACCAAGATCGTTGAAATCGGTCATTTGGCTCCGGAGAAAATCGTGTCACGTAATTTTCACTTTTTGCCTTTCTGCTATATAAATATATAGTATAAAGGTATAGAAATCACTTGAAAAACCGGAAATGGAAAGAAGGTCCTGCGGGCCGAATGTCATATACCATTCGACTCAGTTTTGAAAACTGAGCATTTTCTGTGTGTGTGTGTGTGTATGTATGTGTGTGTGCGCGCTTCATTTTCTATCGCCTGTTTCTCGGAGATGGCTGAACCGATTCGTTCGATTTAACTTTTGTTTGAAAGGTACTATTGCCTAGTATATCACTATTGAGTTGTTTCGTGGTCCGACGTTTCGTTTTAAAGTTATAAGCAAATATGTGAAAAATACCTGACACGATTTTCTCCGGAACCACATAACAGATTTCAACGATCTTAGTATCAAATGAAAACTCTCATACTAATTTTTTTTCAGGAAGTTTTATTGAAAACAAACAAGTAGCTTAAAAGTTATGCTTAAAAAACCTGTTTTGACAAGGTAATAATTATCGCCTGTTTCTCAGAGATGGCCAAACCGATTTATGCGCTATTAGTCTCATTTGAAAGTTGATATATCCTAATAGATTTTTGATTGGACGTTTAATTTGAAAGTTATGAGCAACCGTATACACCACACCTAATTTACCTAATTTCAATTATTTTAATATCAAACGAAAGGTTTTGACACTACGAATATATATGCAAAATTTCATAAGAATTGGTTTTACCGGTTAAAAGATATTAACCCTCGAACACTCGCGCCAACTTTTGAAACACGGTTACTCGCGCGCACAATAGCCCAAAACTAAAGAAAACGTGCGCACTAGAGTTTTGATTGAGAAAACTTGGTTTTAGGTTTATTGAACCTTTGGAAGAGTTTCTTGAAATTGGAAGCTCTATCGTCTGGTGGAATTTAAATTTTGATTAATCCCCCTAAAAGTGAAAAAAAAAATTTCTTCTGTGTCAATATAACACATTGATGTGTTCTGCAAAGTTATAGAGCATATTATTACAAAAAAATTTGCTAAAGACAATAACCTTCTATCTTTGTAGCGAAGATAGAAAAATCTTATGTATTGTACATGAATATGTAATATTAGTTTTTCTATTTTTGCTCTTTTTATAATTGTTGTATGACTTTTTCATGTATTACTAAGTTGTACAAATAGTAAAAACACACAACTTTGCTGAATACCGTATACCTCTATGTTTGCTTGTTTAGGAACTGTAGCACTTTGAGTATAAAAATTACCCTGATTTTGACCCCGAATTACTCGACTACCAATAGACGGATACATTTTAAACATTTTACATTTGCTGGTAGTTTTGCTGCATACAGACACCATTTTTCCATATATAGAAACGAGCGAAAATTCCAGCTGGGGCCAACTGCGGTACACCTCACATGCTGATTGCTTCGTTTCTGTGACGTCGGTTTATGCTGATCTATTTTCTCAACAATTTAAAGTATTAATGCTTTGAATAATTATGACATTTTGCATATTAGTTAAACAATGATTTGTAACTTTATAACAATATGGCATTCAAAAACCTACACGTGTTGTACAAAATACAACAGCGTGAGTAGCCGAAGGTTAATAAAAATTGATGAAATTTATTCAAGAAAACTTTATTGATGTGAATCAAATAGGACGAAATTACAGGAAATTATGCATAGTTGAAAAACCTATAAACTAGTCCTTTACCTTTATTAAACCTTTATTAAAGAATAATATTTACTCTTACAAATTACTTTTACTTGTACTTACTCAAATTGGTAACAACTCAGCAATTTCATGAAAAAAGGATCTATCAAAGTGCTCCTATTTTGTTCAAATCAAACTTATTCAATTTCCAAAAATTTTATGTAAACCAACGCACTACGCAACGTTAACCAATAGATGAATTATGTTCCGAAGACGTGTCGACTATCTCAAATAGCAAGTAAGACCGTATAACAAAGGTTCCTTTCACCACTAGGTGGATTAAATCAGGTTTTTTTATGCAGAAAAAATAAAGTTGTACATTTCAATAAACTAACAAAATTGAAAAACAAAAATGTAATAAATTTTTACATTTCAATGAAAATATAATATAGGGTAATTGATCGTGGTTCGGCCTATTCGCATTGTTTCACATAGCACTCATGGACTAATGCACGTATATCTACAAAACCACAATGTTTTTCGAAAACAATTTAGAATGTATGGGAAGAATAGCTAAAGATGATTCTATTTCTTAATTTAGAAGAAACCTTAGAAAACCAGTTGATTTATAATTTGATTTTTAATGACAGTCAAATTATGATCCTGGTTCGGCCCATGTTCGTGGTTCGGCCTATTCCGATATAAAGTTTTCAAAACTAATGTTTTTATAAATTAAATAATCAGAAATGGTATAAGCTTACTTTTGGTGCCTAATATAGCATCTTTCTTCAATTTATCTACCTAGCAGCAGTAACCTTATACATGGTCAAAATTCTAACTATTTCGAGTTATATAAATTCAGACAATTTTTTACTTTCTTCGGTCATATTCAATGGAATATTGAAGCATTACAAGTAGTACAGATGTGTTTTTATTGCTAAATATAGTGTCTTTTTCACTTTATCTACTTAGCGGTGTTGAATAAGCTGGTACATTAACAATAATGTGGTAGACTAATCTCAAGTTTTTAGTCTTGACTTTGAAATGCGGTCATACATATATATTAATATTTTTTTGAAACGATGGTTCTACAATTGATGAAGGGACGGTAGGGGAAAGAAATGAAATTTTTTTTTTGGTGAAGGAGGGGAAGAGCGGAAAGGAAGGGGGGGGTATTGGTAGCTACGCTTGACAAGTAGTCATTTTGACTCCTACCTTTTGTCCAATACTGGAAGGTGCATGAGTCGAACCAAGCTATAATCTGAGATTATAATCGGATTCGAACCCACAACACCCGCCAGGGCATGTGGTTCGCTGGTACTTGTACCTTTTACCTACTAAAATTTCGACAATTATTTGTAATTCTATTTTGCGTAGTTTTTATAACACGCAACTAAATACTCCTGAATATATGATTAAGATATAATCAAATAATGCAATCGTCTATGCTGCTTTATAATTCACAGTCATGAATTGTATATGAAAACACGCACGACTGCATACCACTTATTGTTCACTTCGGTTTGACATACTCTAATCACTATACAATTCCAATGTGAAATTGACATGAAAACGATTTAATGTGAACTTTCTATTACGATTTTGTGTTACCTGGGATATGGAATAAAACAACATTTAGATTTAACACGAATCTTACGTGCAGCCAGAAATTGGTTAAAACGTCGGCGAAGCGCGACGCCACTAGCGGTGATTTAGTGAAGCTGATAGGCCGAACCACGATCATTTGTAGTAGGCCGAACTAAGATCAAAAAATTAAAATCGTATTTTCTCAATAAGTCGTAATTTCGCTTTTTGTTTGGAATAACACGTTCCAATAATGAAAGAATATAGATGAATCTATGTTTTAAAATTGTTTTTAACCTATACTTCACAGACTAATACGCTTTCTAGGTGTTTAAAAAGACAGCTTTGATGACGACATTGGATTTATTCATTGATGATGTATACATTTTACAATAAAACTTGTATATATTTTACAAAAATACACTACAGGTACACTTGATCCACATAATTTCAGTGACACTTGATCCTTTGTTAGGAAAATGAAGAGCTTGGAGGCCGTTATGTCGTAAATAATAAAATGAACAATTATCAAAATCGTAAACATTCGTTATGTAAAAATCACGAATGGTTCGGAGATCCAGTCAGAACGACCGCAAAAATGTTCAATTTGAAAGTAATGACTTAAGCGAAGTATTTTACAAACTTCAATCTAAATATGTAATAGTTCCAACATTTTTTGAGGTAATTTTGGTTTGTTGGATTTGAACAATAAGTTTAACCCTAGAGCGGTCGCGCTAGTGTACTGACTACACGCGTTTTCGAAAAATACGAAAAAATCATCGAAATTTTAATCAAATCATACCAGGTTTTGGTTGTATTCGAAGATCTACTCTTCCCCTTTCTAATGATACCAAAATATAGCAAAAAGAAATAAAAAAAGTGGTCGAAAATTGCTTGTAAAAATAGTGTGTCCGCGCGCGTGTACTCAATACACCAGCGCGACCACTAACGTAACTTTTTTGAAATGAAAAAAGTGGTTACACACAAGCGGTCGCGTCGTGTACTGAGTACACGGCGGGCAATAGCTCAAGTTTGTGTACAGATAGAAGATTGCGACTTTCGACAAAGTTGCTTATCTAGTTAAGACACATCCCGTGATATACAACAAAGTTCGGAACTGATTCGCTAGATGGCGCTAATAATGAAGAAATTAAATTTATTTAGGAATATTTTAGAACCGCAATGAGCTAGAAGGTTGTTATTTACTACAAAGTTGCTTGTAAAGCCAAGACGCATTTGGTAACGAACACTGAAGTTTGGAAGTAGTCCGCTAGATGGAGTACACGGTGAAATTTAATTCATTTGGCGATATTTCCGAACCATGACGAGATAGAAGGCTGATGTTTTCGACAAAGTTGTTTATCAGGTCAAGATACTTCCGATGACGGTAAATAAAATTCGGAATTAAGTCAGTAGTAGGTGGAGATGATGAGAAAATCAAATTCTTTTCGGAATATTTCGGAACCATGATGACATAGAACACTACTGTTCTCTACAAAGAGGTTTCTGTAGTCAAAACACGTTAGATAACGCATCGTTGTCCTTTTCACCATTGATCGCGTTGTCAATTCCAGTCAATCAACAGCTATTTTTATGGTTTCCTGACAGAAGCAATTGATACGTATTGCTTCAACTTTTATCAAAAGACAAGATGAAGAGCACTGACTGATCACGTCTTGCCAGTTTTGTTCAACGCAGATACAAAATGTTCTCTGAAATTAGGAGTGATGACTTTTTTTCAGAACGGCGAAACAGAAATCTGGCAAAAATTTGGCACATTACCAAATATCTGGAAGATTTTGAACTTTGTCTGGTATGCAATAAAAAATCTGGTAAAATCTAGATTTATCAGCAAAGCAAAACCATGGGTATAAACGTCCTTGACCCTTCTTTATCGATAGACTTCGCTGCCGGTTATTAGAGTACAGAAAAATCACGGGGCCAGTGAAAACTTTAATTAACTCTGTAGCGGCACCGCCCAGTCGAGACTCGAACATACTACGACTGGCTTGTTTGGCTAGCGTCGTACCCCGGAGCTAACTTGGCGGGCAGGCTTACTGGCAACATTGATGCTTGCAATTATTAACGTGTGCGTGATGATAAAACCAAAACTATTTGTTTTGCTAACAAGACAATACGACTGAAGGGCACTCTTTTGATACTCATTTGTATACAGCTTGCTTTTTTCATGGGGCTCGAATACTTTACTCTTTCCTTGTATTACGTGTGTGTTATTTCCTGTATGATATAAGTGTATGCTATACGCATTAAGCGATGTTTTAGAATTTACAATGACACATGACAAAGACCAGACTTTTCCCAAAAACATGACCGACCAACATTCCACAGATGTTACGAACCACAATTCCCACGAACATAACTCATACCAAACCCACTCTAAATCCTTACAAGAAACCCATATCAGATTCACGGAATAACCCGACACCTTACAACGAAACCAGAACCAAAACACCGTTAAAACAAGATTCCTTAGAAAACATCAAGTACAAATCTCATAAACAACCTACAAGACAAAGCTCAGCCTCAGACCCATGTACGATCACACCTCATCAAAATAAACGAAACAGACACGACATTTTTCCTCTATACAAACAACAAGCTCAAGTGCATCGTGCGATCTTGAACTACTTTACACACGTCATGCACCCAAGAGAACTCACGATATATTCACCACCGACGCGCTATCACAAATTCTCTCTCTCGACACTCATTCAATTCTCCCTCTCTACACTCATTCAAACTCGCTCATTCTAACTTACGTTCTATCTCACGTATCCGACTTAACACGACATTCTCGACCAATCATATTGACACGACTCAGACTTTGCATCATGGTTGAATAGATTAAGCCACACCTCCAACAATACCCTGTAAACTTACTAACACTAGGAAATAAGTTGATCAGATAAAACTAACCTGTTGGAGCAGTAATAAAGTCAGTTTTATGATGTTCAAAGAAAGCAACGGGTTTATTCAAACAAGAAAAGAAAACCTTTTATCAATAATAGGAAATGGCGACCGTAGACTTCGAGCGTGCAATCCGCGGATGCGAATAAAAATAGAAAAAGCACAGTGCAGTGACTAAACGTGGGTAGTTGTCTGAAGTGTAAAATTTGTGTCTTGTGCGAACCCGAAACAGATTAGTTCTTAAACCGAATGAAGTAACTCCAAAGTGTGAACCCGAAAAAGATTAGTTCTTAAACCGACTGAAGTAACTCCAAAGTGCGAACCCGAAAAAGATTAGTTCTTAAACCGAATGAAGTAAATCCAAGGTGTGAACCCGAAAAAGATTAGTTCTTTAAACCGAATGAAGTAAACCAAATTATGGACTGAAGTCAAAAAAACTATGGGAAACCGCAGTGCACGTATAAATGGAAATAACGACGTGACGGTAGTGCAAACCCAAACCGTACATACGTCGATACTCGAAGAAAATAATATCAAATTAAACATCATTTTGGTATTAACAGTGATCCAATTAACTGTAACACTGGTGAGACTAGTAACGAGCCACCTAAGGCGACAAGCCCTAAAGGCAGCGAAAACGCTAGCAGCATTAAGCCCAGCGTAAAACGGATAAAGAACAACGAGAAGCAATGGAAATTGGAATAAATCGATCAACAGCAACGACGAGAAGCAGCAGAAATTGGAATAAATCGATCAACAGCAACGACGAGAAGCAGCGGAAGTCGGAATAAATCGATCAACAGCAACGACGAGAAGCAGCGGAAATTGGAATAAATCGATCGGCATCGAACGACGACGGCAGCAAAGGCAAGTGGAGAAGAAAAACATTTTTATTTTATTCTTACCTTTATAAATTTATACGTCATTCAATTAATGTAATAGTAATTAACAAAAAAAAAAAAAAACAAAAAAAAAGAGAGAGATGAAAATATTTATAACGATAGAAGACATACCACCGGAAATGTGGATAGAAATCGACGAAATTATTAAAAATAAATAGACATTTGTAATTTAAATTTGAAATTCTTGTGCTTTGTGCGAATTTTAACCCTTCCGTAACACCAACCATGTCCGAATGGACAGATTACAAATAATTGAAACGTTTATAAGACGAGAACACTTGAACCTAGAAAAAAGTAAACTTCGAACACGAACTTTACAAGGGATAGAAACCAAGAAACTTCAGTTACAAGATAGCTTCTCTGAATACAAAACAATTATAAGGTCTTACGAATACAGGTTGTCCACCTCGAACTGGAATAAAGCGGTCGAATCTTATAACGCACTAAAAACAATTTACGAAAAGTGCATTAAAATATTAAATAATACCGTTATATTCCAAAGAGCATACGACAGCGATCCTGAAACCACGCAACATAGAATCAAACCGCAAACCTTAAGACGAAGACTCCTAACCGAAGACTCCCTACTGAGAGCTGATAGTTCCATCAACCTCAGACAAAGGAAGTTAAAATTGAAAACTATTACAAAAATCATTATCTGGTGCCAAAGAAAAAGCAATATGGCCCTAAACATAAAAACAGCTTCCGAGTTAGCAGGTTTATTACCGGCTTACAACGGAAATAGTGAAAATTTAAATTCATTTACGGATGCATTGGTGTTAGTAAAAACAATAATACCAGCCGAGAACAAAGTTTCCGCAATCCAACTGATAATGACTAAGCTAAGTGGGAAAGCTAGAAACCTTTTCGCAGGCCCCCCACAGGAAATCGATGATATAATAAACAAACTCAAACTACATTGTGCAGACAAATGCACCTCAGACCTGGCACTGACCAGCCTGAAGGGAATTAAATGCAAAACAGTTGACGATTTCAAACAAATAGAAATCCTCACAGAAAAACTCCAACAAACTTACGTTCGAGAACAAATCCCGAACGAAGTAGCACAAAAGATGGCCAGAAAAGCAGCCATCTCTGCCATGATCGACAATACCAGCAACAGTACCACCGAGATGATGCTTAGAATTGGAAAATTTGAGACTATAGAAGAAGCCATCAACGTAGCGATGGAAAACGAACAGAAAAAACGCGAAGGCCACTCATCATCAGTTTTACAAATCAACAGACGATATAACAACCAGCAAGCCTCAAGACAAGGACAAGGAAGAGGATATTATCAACAACAAACAAATTTCAGACGTCCCTTCGAAATGAATAACAGGAATTTCAGAAGTCAAGAACCTCGAAGATTCCAAAACAACAATTACCAAAATCAAAGACCTAATTATCAACAACGCGGACGCGGATATCAACACAGTAACGCACGCGGATACCAAAATAACGGACAACGATTTACACAACCGCAAAATAATGGACAAAGATTCGCTCGAGCGTACTTAGCAAACGAACAGCAAGTAACGCAAGTTGAACCAAATGTACAACAACCAACACTTAATCAAGGCGTAGACATGCTACCCTTCAATCAACAAGTGGAACAAATCCACCGACCATCATTATCACCACCTGACCAAAACTATTTTTTCGCCCAACAGTAACAATTGATCAGAGAAGTCGACACTCTGGTCACTTGTTACCGACAGGCACACCCATATTAACAATAAATTTAAATACATCAAATTTTATTCGAGTCAAAGTGCACATGACTGGAAATAAGATTTGCAATTTAATTATCGATACAGGAGCAGATATTTCACTATTCAAAGCACAAAATATACGCCCTGACCAATCTGTAAATAAAGCAAATAAAATTAAATTAACCGGAATAACGGAGAATACAATAGAAACTTTAGGAATAGTTAATACAATACTATGCTTTAATGATAGTTTAACACTAAATCACCAATTTCATTTAGTAACACCTAATTTACCAATTAAAGCAGACGGCATTTTAGGTCGCGATTTTTTAACAAATTACAAATGCGTAATAGATTACGAATATTGGCTACTTACAAATATACAAAATGTACAGATAGCAATACCAATAGAAGACAATTTGCAAGAAGGCTTCATGTTACCAAGCCGAAGCGAAGTTATCAGAAGAATACCTTACTTGGGCATCTCAGAGGATATGGTAGTCCATTCCGAAGAGATCTACCCAGGAATTTTTTGTGGAAATACCATAGTTTCCCCACAAAAACCTTATGTAAAATTTGTAAATACGAACGACAACCCATCATTTATAGCATATACGCAATTTAAGCCGACATTAAGTAATTTAAAAGATTATATTATACCAATAAAAAATAAGACAAATGAGAGTAGCAGATACGAGCAAATTCTCAAAAATATAAATACTGAACAAATTCCAAAATATGCTGTAGAGAAATTCAAAAACTTAATCAGTCAATATCAAGACATATTTTGTCTTCCAGAAGAGGAAGTCAGCCAAAACAACTTCTATACGCAAAATATAGCGGCTAGTGACAACGTCCCAGTATATATTCCTAACTACAAAACGATTCATTCCCAATATGACGAAATTGACCGTCAAGTAAACAAAATGCTAGAAGGAAACATAATTGAACCTTCAGTATCCCCTTATAACTCACCAATCCTACTAGTACCGAAAAAATCACTTGATAACACAAAAAAATGGCGTTTAGTTGTAGACTTCCGACAACTAAACAAAAGGATACTAGCAGACCGATTCCCACTACCCCGGATAGATGATATACTTGACCAATTAGGAAGAGCCAAATTCTTCACCACATTAGATTTGATGTCTGGATTCCACCAAATCCCACTTGATATGGAATCCAGAAAATTTACAGCATTTTCAACCAAAAACGGTCATTATCAATTTACTCGATTACCGTTTGGATTAAACATCAGCCCAAACAGTTTTCAACGAATGATGACTATAGCAATGGCAGGTTTAACGCCAGAATTAGCCTTCATTCACATTGACGACATCGTAGTAATAGGATGCTCAGTCAATCACCACTTATCAAATCTAACACAAGTGTTTGAACGTTTGAGATTTTATAACCTAAAACTCAACGCCCAAAAGTGCAAATTCTTCAGCACACAAGTGACTTATCTCGGTCATAAAATTACCGACCAAGGTATGTTACCCGATGATTCAAAATTTAATGCAATTTTAAAATACCCAATTCCAACAAACGCTGACGAAGTCAGACGATTTGTAGCATTTTGCAACTATTATAGAAAATTTGTACCAAATTTCGCAATAATAGCACACCCCCTAAATCAATTACTAAAGAAAAACACAAATTTCATTTGGACAGCTAACTGTCAAAGAGCTTTCGATACCTTAAGAAATGCTCTAATTTCCCCGAAACTACTCCAATACCCAGATTTTGCAAAAGACTTCATAGTTACAACTGATGCATCAGACATTGGATGTGGAGCAGTTCTGTCTCAAGAGACCCAAAACGGAAACTTACCAATCGCATTCGCAAGCAAATCATTTACACCAGGTGAGAAAAACAAACCTACAATTTTGAAAGAGTTTACGGCAATCCATTGGGCCATTAACTACTTTAAACCATATCTGTATGGAAGAAAATTTGTTGTTAAAACAGATCACAGACCTTTAGTGTATCTGTTCGGCATGAAAAACCCCACTTCAAAACTAACGAGAATACGGTTAGATTTGGAAGAATACGATTTTACAGTGGAATTTATACCAGGCAAAGGAAACGTAGGAGCTGACGCATTGTCACGAATAATTACAACGTCAGACGAACTAAAACAATTAAATATTTTAAGAGTAAATACAAGGTCCATGACCAGAAATTTGCAAAATAACGTGAAGGAAACTACAAACAAAATTCAGAATAGTGTACCTAGAGAAATTGATCACCTCTCGACGTACATGACTAACAACCCTTCTGAAACAAACAAATTACTAAAACTCGAGACAAAAATTTATAAAGGAAACGAATTGAAGTTTATCATAAAGAAAAATAACAAAATTGTTGCACAAGTGCATCAAAATATGAATGGAAGTCAGGCTTTAGAGTCTGCTCTTCTAAAAGTAGAGGAAGAAGCAAGAAAAATTTATCAAAGCAAATTAGCATTGTCAATAAAAGACGAATTATTCAACATGATATCACTCGAGAACTTTAAAGCAATCTCAAATGCACAAGTGCATTCAATACAAATTATTATATACAAACCACCAACAACGGTGACGCAAAAGGAAATTATACAGAAAATATTACACGATTTCCACAACACACCAACAGGAGGACATGTTGGACAACATAGACTATACCTACAAATTAGAGAATTATACAATTGGAACAACATGAAACGATCAATAGCAAAATATATTCAATCATGTGAATCTTGTAAGTGAAACAAGGTCATAAAACACACAAAGGAAAAACAAATAGTAACTACAACACCATCATACCCATTTGAAATTATATCCATAGACACTATCGGACCATTACCGAAAAGCAATAATAACAACCGATACGCAGTCAGTATCCAATGCGATTTAACAAAATATATCGTATTGATACCAGTACCCACAAAAGAGGCCAACGTCATTGCTAAAGCTTTAGTCAATGATTTTCTTCTCACATACGGTTCATTTTTAATTTTACGTTCAGACCAAGGAACAGAATACAACAATGAAATCTTCGAACAAATATGCAAAACCCTACAAGTAAAACAGAAATTTAGCACCGCCTATCATCCACAGACAATTGGCTCATTGGAGAGAAATCACAGATGCCTAAACGAGTATCTGAGATCTTTCGTCAATGAACATCAATCTGACTGGGATGATTGGTTAAAATTTTATGCATTCAATTACAACACAACACCACACTCAGACCACGGATTTACACCACATGAATTAGTTTTCGGAACCAAAGCAAAGTTACCCCAGGAAATCTTCGAACATGGAACGGAACCAATTTATAATTTTGACCAATACAGCAAAGAGTTAAAATTTAAATTACAAAAATCAAACGAGATAGCTAGAAATAGATTAATCACACAAAAAATCAAGAACAGAGTCAGCAGAAAACGATATTAATCCTATACAACTCAATATCAACGAAACAGTTTATTTGAAAATAGAAAATAGACGAAAACTAGACCCATGGTATGAAGGACCATATGTAGTCGAAGAATTACTAGATCCAAATTGTAAAATCAAATGTATTAGAACCAACAAATCGACAATAGTACACAAAAATAGATTGATAAAAACGCAACAAAACAACAATCACATATTATGTAACAGTTTACAATTACCATTACAATAAGTATCCAACACCCAACGGCTAATCAACAACCTTTTTCAAATTTATCAAAAAAAACTTATATGACAACAATATATGTTACGAAAAAACCCCATCCCTTTTTACTACCCCATACCTTACTCTTCAAAGGGAAGGTATGCTATACGCATTAAGCGATGTTTTAGAATTTACAATGACACATGACAAAGACCAGACTTTTCCCAAAAACATGACCGACCAACATTCCACAGATGTTACGAACCACAATTCCCACGAACATAACTCATACCAAACCCACTCTAAATCCTTACAAGAAACCCATATCAGATTCACGGAATAACCCGACACCTTACAACGAAACCAGAACCAAAACACCGTTAAAACAAGATTCCTTAGAAAACATCAAGTACAAATCTCATAAACAACCTACAAGACAAAGCTCAGCCTCAGACCCATGTACGATCACACCTCATCAAAATAAACGAAACAGACACGACATTTTTCCTCTATACAAACAACAAGCTCAAGTGCATCGTGCGATCTTGAACTACTTTACACACGTCATGCACCCAAGAGAACTCACGATATATTCACCACCGACGCGCTATCACAAATTCTCTCTCTCGACACTCATTCAATTCTCCCTCTCTACACTCATTCAAACTCGCTCATTCTAACTTACGTTCTATCTCACGTATCCGACTTAACACGACATTCTCGACCAATCATATTGACACGACTCAGACTTTGCATCATGGTTGAATAGATTAAGCCACACCTCCAACAATACCCTGTAAACTTACTAACACTAGGAAATAAGTTGATCAGATAAAACTAACCTGTTGGAGCAGTAATAAAGTCAGTTTTATGATGTTCAAAGAAAGCAACGGGTTTATTCAAACAAGAAAAGAAAACCTTTTATCAATAATAGGAAAAGTGACCGTAACAAGAATATTATAGGATTGTTAGGAATCTAATGTACATTTTTCATTCTCATTATCATAGCAGGAAATAACACAAACAAATGCTCGTTTTGTATTGTTGTTTGTATGCATGGGTACGTTGAATAAGTACCATGTATCTCTAGGTGAGATATGTGCATTATTCAGTTTGTCAACATTGTCGATGATTCACAAACTCTGTTATGGGAAAATCGCCAAGAGAATAATATTTGCAAACATTTTGGTGTTCTGTTCCAGACCAGATAAGCCATTTTACCGTTTATTCGACATAAGCTGAGATATCGCAAAAAGAAATATGAATTTACCAACTGCGACATCTAACGGGACAGTTCCGAATTTAACCGATCATTTTCAAATTCGTCTTGACACACAACTTTGTCAAAAACCGCAACCGTCTATCGTATCAAGGTCATGAGATATCATCATAAGGTTATAACTTGACCACGTGCGCCACCTAGTGAGACAGTTTCAAACTTTGTTATGCATTACCAAATGTGTCTAGTTCGAACAAATAACTTTGTAGAACACAGTAACATTCTATTTCGTCACGACTCTGAGATTCCAAAAAAAATCAATATGCTCACTATAAGCGCCATCTATCGTATCAGTTTCGAATTTTGTTGTCCGCAGTTAGATTGATCTCGCCAGATAAACAACTTTGCCAAAGACAGCAACCTTCTATCTCTTCTCAGTTCCGAGATATTAGAGATTTTAGAATCGAGATTCTAGAATCATTTATTTTGGTCGCCATTTGCGCCATCTAGCGAATCAGTTCTCAAACTTTATTGTTCGTTTCCAGATGCGTCTTAAATAGATAAACAACTTTGTCGAAAACCACAACCTTCTATCTCATACCAGTCCTGACATATAGGCAGAATTATTCGCCGTGTACTCAGTACACGACGCGACCGCTTACGTAACTTTTTTTAACGCGACCGCTCTAGGGTTAAACTTGCAATGAATGAATTTGAACTTAGCAATAATCATTGCAAAAGGTTTTGGTAGCTACCCGTGGTGGCATCTACCGGGTATGAGTCAAACGAAAACTTTCAATATATTTACTATTCGATTCCGCTGTTTCTTTAGACAATTCTGCAATTGAAACGAGTAGGGTAAATGAGGTATTTTGGCTTATGCGTTACGCGCTCTTTATTTTGGCCCAGCATGGTAAAATCAAATGGAGTTGGCTCAAATGGAATAGACACTGTGTAACGCATGGGCCAAAATACCTCATTTACCCTACGTGATAAATCACCAGATGATTATTGCGGAGTTTCCACCTATTTAGAGTCCCACGCAAAAATTATTAGCGTGGTTATTTTCTGCGTTTACCACGCATGTTTGCAATGTAGCAATTTAAATTATGAGTTTTTCGTTATTGCCTCCCCACTGCACCCCTCCTTGTTTGACAAGCATGTTTTCAATGTATTTAGTAAGTACAGAATAATTATTAATAAAAAACGAATTTGCGTAGGACTCGTTAAATTGTTGCCAGGTGCAATATAAATGAGCAATTTATTAATAGATAGAAGAAAATAATATAATGAGTATTAATCTACCAGCATTCGAGCAGAAACCTGAAACGAAAAAAAGGAAAAAATAACAAGAGTTATTTATATCGTTTAATTCTACTACTGAGTAGTAGTAGTAGTAGTAGTAGTAGTAGTAGTAGTAGTAGTAGTAGTAGTAGTAGTAGTAGTAGTAGTAGTAGTAGTAGTAGTAGTAGTAGTAGTAGTAGTAGTAGTAGTAGTAGTAGTAGTAGTAGTAGTAGTAGTAGTAGTAGTAGTAGTAGTAGTAGTAGTAGTAGTAGTAGTAGTAGTAGTAGTAGTAGTAGTAGTAGTAGTAGTAGTAGTAGTAGTAGTAGTAGTAGTAGTAGTAGTAGTAGTAGTAGTAGTAGTAGTAGTAGTAGTAGTAGTAGTAGTAGTAGTAGTAGTAGTAGTAGTAGTAGTAGTAGTAGTAGTAGTAGTAGTAGTAGTAGTAGTAGTAGTAGTAGTAGTAGTAGTAGTAGTAGTAGTAGTAGTAGTAGTAGTAGTAGTAGTAGTAGTAGTAGTAGTAGTAGTAGTAGTAGTAGTAGTAGTAGTAGTAGTAGTAGTAGTAGTAGTAGTAGTAGTAGTAGTAGTAGTAGTAGTAGTAGTAGTAGTAGTAGTAGTAGTAGTAGTAGTAGTAGTAGTAGTAGTAGTAGTAGTAGTAGTAGTAGTAGTAGTAGTAGTAGTAGTAGTAGTAGTAGTAGTAGTAGTAGTAGTAGTAGTAGTAGTAGTAGTAGTAGTAGTAGTAGTAGTAGTAGTAGTAGTAGTAGTAGTAGTAGTAGTAGTAGTAGTAGTAGTAGTAGTAGTAGTAGTAGTAGTAGTAGTAGTAGTAGTAGTAGTAGTAGTAGTAGTAGTAGTAGTAGTAGTAGTAGTAGTAGTAGTAGTAGTAGTAGTAGTAGTAGTAGTAGTAGTAGTAGTAGTAGTAGTAGTAGTAGTAGTAGTAGTAGTAGTAGTAGTAGTAGTAGTAGTAGTAGTAGTAGTAGTAGTAGTAGTAGTAGTAGTAGTAGTAGTAGTAGTAGTAGTAGTAGTAGTAGTAGTAGTAGTAGTAGTAGTAGTAGTAGTAGTAGTAGTAGTAGTAGTAGTAGTAGTAGTAGTAGTAGTAGTAGTAGTAGTAGTAGTAGTAGTAGTAGTAGTAGTAGTAGTAGTAGTAGTAGTAGTAGTAGTAGTAGTAGTAGTAGTAGTAGTAGTAGTAGTAGTAGTAGTAGTAGTAGTAGTAGTAGTAGTAGTAGTAGTAGTAGTAGTAGTAGTAGTAGTAGTAGTAGTAGTAGTAGTAGTAGTAGTAGTAGTAGTAGTAGTAGTAGTAGTAGTAGTAGTAGTAGTAGTAGTAGTAGTAGTAGTAGTAGTAGTAGTAGTAGTAGTAGTAGTAGTAGTAGTAGTAGTAGTAGTAGTAGTAGTAGTAGTAGTAGTAGTAGTAGTAGTAGTAGTAGTAGTAGTAGTAGTAGTAGTAGTAGTAGTAGTAGTAGTAGTAGTAGTAGTAGTAGTAGTAGTAGTAGTAGTAGTAGTAGTAGTAGTAGTAGTAGTAGTAGTAGTAGTAGTAGTAGTAGTAGTAGTAGTAGTAGTAGTAGTAGTAGTAGTAGTAGTAGTAGTAGTAGTAGTAGTAGTAGTAGTAGTAGTAGTAGTAGTAGTAGTAGTAGTAGTAGTAGTAGTAGTAGTAGTAGTAGTAGTAGTAGTAGTAGTAGTAGTAGTAGTAGTAGTAGTAGTAGTAGTAGTAGTAGTAGTAGTAGTAGTAGTAGTAGTAGTAGTAGTAGTAGTAGTAGTAGTAGTAGTAGTAGTAGTAGTAGTAGTAGTAGTAGTAGTAGTAGTAGTAGTAGTAGTAGTAGTAGTAGTAGTACTAGTAGTACTAGTAGTAGTAGTAGTAGTACTAGTAGTACTAGTAGTAGTAGTAGTAGTAGTAGTAGTAGTAGTAGTAGTAGTAGTAGTACTAGTAGTACTAGTAGTACTAGTAGTAGTAGTAGTAGTAGTAGTAGTAGTAGTAGTAGTAGTAGTAGTACTAGTAGTAGTAGTAGTACTAGTAGTACTAGTAGTAGTAGTAGTAGTAGTAGTAGTAGTAGTAGTAGTAGTAGTAGTAGTAGTAGTAGTAGTAGTAGTAGTAGTAGTAGTAGTAGTAGTAGTAGTAGTAGTAGTAGTAGTAGTAGTAGTAGTAGTAGTAGTAGTAGTAGTAGTAGTAGTAGTAGTAGTAGTAGTAGTAGTAGTAGAAAACCACCATCACTTCAAGGACTTGCCGGTGTATATAGATAGAATTGCAGTAGATCAAAATTTGATTGTAACCGTGTTACAAAGTTGGCGCGAGTGTTCGAGGGTTAACACCTCTTGACCGACAAAACCAATTCTTCAGAATCAAAAAACAAATCTATAATAGGGTAAGGGATCTAGTTTTCGACCCTGTGCTAGTTTTCGCACCACTGCTGAAACATTCATCAAATAGATTCCTAAGAAAAAGGTAGAGAAAAGCTATTATTTAGGATATTGTCAAGGCTGTTATTTTGCTAGAACCAACCAAGATTGGCGTCTGTACGTCCAAATAATCAAATTTTTCAAGCTGGGACTGAAGTTCGAGTGTTTTCTTTTCGTCTAGTGAAAACAGATACGAAATAAAAATTTCCACAAATTGTG
Source organism: Sabethes cyaneus (assembly GCF_943734655.1). NCBI lineage: Eukaryota > Metazoa > Arthropoda > Insecta > Diptera > Culicidae > Sabethes > Sabethes cyaneus. Next base: position 129,270,863 of record NC_071355.1, read on the forward strand.
TAAATTAGGACACTGAATTCATGCAATATGTTATTATACAAAGAAAAGGCAATATTTCTGTCCAATTCTCTTTTGTTACAGTGCATATTTGTTTTTTATGATGTAATTAAAGACGTTTAAAAAAGTACGAAAATTGAAACGCGAAACTGTTTGTGATCTAGTTTTCGACCGGTCGAAACAGCCTGCTCTATGCTTTCAAAGAGGCTTGTTTCATTTTTCGACCTCGTTCAAAAACCAGGGAAGTGGAAAGTAACCAGACCCGAAAGTAATTGTATGATTTCAGGCGTTTTCCGAGATTGCCTTTCAAACATTTTCCATCTATTCATTCCAAGGAGAAGGGTAATTGAAATAGTCTACAAAAAAGGTTTACGGTTTAGTTTAAAAAAAAAAATACCCAAGTGATATTACAGAAATGTTGCAGTTATTTTCTTGCATTAAATTCATGAATTTAAACAACCTTCGACTTTGAAAATACATTGACACATTCCGCCGTGACGTTACAACGTTTTGGCTTTTCTTTGCACAGTATTTATGTTTTAGCTGGGAAAATCGTTGAGAAACCCCCAAATATTATTATATATTTGGAAAGAGCATAAAATTTCCTATTAAAAGTGGACAAATTAATAGCATTTGCTTTGCCCAGATTGTTTTGGAAAGCAAATATGTAGCGTGACGTTACAACGCGCCAGAAATACGTCTTTTGGTTCTTCTGTTAAAAAACATGAAAATTCTGCTCTCTTTCAAATTTTATCTAAAGATTTTCTTCTATGATTTGATAAGAGATGAATACTGAACAACTTGCCGTTTTCAGAATTCCGATAGTTAGTGAAGTTAATTTTTAAACAGCTTTTACTTTTCGTGACGTTACAACGCTCTGCTTTGCACAGAGAGGGTCGTAGCTCCGTTGTAACGTCACGAAAAATCTGTTCATTTAATATTCGTTAATTATCGCTGTTGCTGCCCTCTGTACATGAGGGATAATCCAAAAATGTGTTGTTAATTTGTCTTTCACTATTTCGCCTACGTAATTGTGGGGTTGTTCACAAATTACGTCGCGCTGTGGGAGGGATGCTAAGAAAGTGGGACATAAGTAATAGCATCGAAACCTTAAGACATAGCATAATAGTTGCTTCAGAAAAGTTTCTTCATTTAAAAAGCACTTTCTAGTAGTGAAGAAATATTCGGACATTAGGGTGTCCTCAAGCAGACACAAAAAATATTTTCTCTATTTTAAGTCAGAAATGGTTGCTGTCTACAGAAAATTTGTAGAAAAACTAATTTTAAGAAATTTTGTTGAATGGTTAAGATTTATATTTCTTCCATAAAAAAAGTTATAAGCCAAACTCTTAGGGACACCCTTAAAAATTTTTTTTTCGATCTAGCTCTTAAATAACCCTTCGTATGGCTTACAAATGTTTTAGGAAATTGGTAATCTAATTAAATTGCACATTTTTGTCGAAAATAGTAGAGCACTATCTTTTTCCCTTTAGAAACTATCACTGGCTTTTTTATTTTTATATGTACTCTTTAAGAGGGTGTGTCTCGGGGGAGAGCAGCTATGAGCAGCTAATCTCACTTGTTTTTTTTAGTTAATTTATGCTGTATTCCACCATGTACAACTTAGGGTAGAAGACTGTGGAAAATCTAAAAAAATATATGAAGGCAACCGTAGGTGAACATGTATAAATAAAAGAAACAAGGGATAGCTCCTTAAGGAAAAAAGATAGATTTCTGCTATCTTCGACGAAAATGTGCAATTTAACTCGATTACCAATTTCTTAGAACATCTAAAAGGTGTACGAAGCGTTATTGAAGAACTAGATCGAAAAAAATTTTTTTAAGGGTGTCCCTAAGAGTTTTGCTCTATAACTTTTTTCACGTTAGAAATATAAATCTTCAGTATTCAACGAAGTTTCTTGAAATTAGTTTTTTTTACAAATTTTCTGTAGACAGCAATCATTTCTGAATTAAAATAGAGAAAATATTTTTTGTATCTGCTTGAGGACACCCTAATGTCCGAATATTTTTTCACCACTAGAAAGTGCTTTTTAAATGAAGAAACTTTCTTGAAGCAACTATAATGCTATGTCTTAAGGTTTCGATGCTACTACTTATGTCTCACTTGTTTTGAATCCGTCCGGCTGCCCGCCGTGACGTTACAACGCGAGCTTCAATCAGTTGTAACTTAGGTTCTACTTAACTTATCATCATTCTTTAGGCACCGTTTTAAAGGTATTTTTGAGTACAAAGAGAATATGGATTATTAGATTGTTCGAATTTGTACTTTTCTGCGAAAGCTAAAAAGTTCACCTTTTTCGTGACGTTACAACGCAAAAAAATGGCCCTATTTCATCCACTTGAAATACAAAATAACTGCAAAATTACATCCAAACTATTTTTGGAATGGATTCAGCATATATTCCTTTGTAAGTTGGTCGAAAACAAATGATATTATGAAATGTTTTAGCGCACTGTAGCAGTATTTTTAAAAATATCACGAAAAATCATTTATTTCTTGTAAATTTCATTTATTTTCGATACACGTTTTATATAACTTCCGAAAATGCTAGAATATCAGTCATGGCAGTTTTGAAAGGTTCAAACATTGCCCAATCATGAAAAAATATTCAACAATGCTAAAAGCAACTTTTATAAAATGTCTGGTTGGTATACCGGCCCGCGGAATGTGTCCTGTTCATTTAATATTCGTTAATTATCGCTGTTGCTGCCCTCTGTACATGAGGGATAATCCAAAAATGTGTTGTTAATTTGTCTTTCACTATTTCGCCTACGTAATTGTGGGGTTGTTCACAAATTACGTCGCGCTGTGGGAGGGATGCTAAGAAAGTGGGACATAAGTAATAGCATCGAAACCTTAAGACATAGCATAATAGTTACTTCAGAAAAGTTTCTTCATTTAAAAAGCACTTTCTAGTGGTGAAGAAATATTCGGACATTAGGGTGTCCTCAAGCAGATACAAAAAATATTTTCTCTATTTTAAGTCAGAAATGGTTGCTGTCTACAGAAAATTTGTAGAAAAACTAATTTTAAGAAACTTTGTTGAATGGTTAAGATTTATATTTCTTACATAAAAAAAGTTATAAGCCAAACTCTTAGGGACACCCTTAAAAATTTTTTTTTTCGATCTAGCTCTTAAATAACCCTTCGTATGGCTTACAAATGTTTTAGGAAATTGGTAATCTAATTAAATTGCACATTTTTGTCGAAAATAGTAGAGCACTATCTTTTTCCCTTTAGAAACTATCACTGGCTTTTTTATTTTTATATGTACTCTTTAAGAGGGTGTGTCTCGGGGGAGAGCAGCTATGAGCAGCTAATCTCACTTGTTTTTTTTGAGTTAATTTATGCTGTATTCCACCATGTACAACTTAGGGTAGAAGACTGTGGAAAATCTAAAAAAATATATGAAGGCAACCGTAGGTGAACATGTATAAATAAAAGAAACAAGGGATAGCTCCTTAAGGAAAAAAGATAGATTTCTGCTATCTTCGACGAAAATGTGCAATTTAACTCGATTACCAATTTCCTAGAACATCTAAAAGGTGTTCGAAGCGTTATTGAAGAACTAGATCGAAAAAAAATTTTTTTAAGGGTGTCCCTAAGAGTTTTGCTCTATAACTTTTTTCACGTTAGAAATATAAATCTTCAGTATTCAACGAAGTTTCTTGAAATTAGTTTTTTTTACAAATTTTCTGTAGACAGCAATCATTTCTGAATTAAAATAGAGAAAATATTTTTTGTATCTGCTTGAGGACACCCTAATGTCCGAATATTTTTTCACCACTAGAAAGTGCTTTTTAAATGAAGAAACTTTCTTGAAGCAACTATAATGCTATGTCTTAAGGTTTCGATGCTACTACTTATGTCTCACTTGTTTTGAATCCGTCCGGCTGCCCGCCGTGACGTTACAACGCGAGCTTCAATCAGTTGTAACTTAGGTTCTACTTAACTTATCATCATTCTTTAGGCACCGTTTTAAAGGTATTTTTGAGTACAAAGAGAATATGGATTATTAGATTGTTCGAATTTGTACTTTTCTGCGAAAGCTAAAAAGTTCACCTTTTTCGTGACGTTACAACGCAAAAAAATGGCCCTATTTCATCCACTTGAAATACAAAATAACTGCAAAATTACATCCAAACTATTTTTGGAATGGATTCAGCATATATTCCTTTGTAAGTTGGTCGAAAACAAATGATATTATGAAATGTTTTAGCGCACTGTAGCAGTATTTTTAAAAATATCACGAAAAATCATTTATTTCTTGTAAATTTCATTTATTTTCGATACACGTTTTATATAACTTCCGAAAATGCTAGAATATCAGTCATGGCAGTTTTGAAAGGTTCAAACATTGCCCAATCATGAAAAAATATTCAACAATGCTAAAAGCAACTTTTATAAAATGTCTGGTTGGTATACCGGCCCGCGGAATGTGTCATTACTTTGTACTTGGGTCGAATATTAGAACACGCAAGGGTCGAAAACTAAAACAAGGGGTCGAAAATTAGGCCAAAGGGATATTGAATTGAAACAATAAAATGAGTGAAAAATATACAATATACGTATATACAATATACGTACACTTATTTCCTTTTAAATATTAATTAAATATATATCCTTTTGTATTATTCTATCATATTTTCGAAAAAATGGCGCTATTTTGACGATATATTGCATTTTGTTAGCCTTGCGTTGGTTTCATAGGTCGAATTATAGTGCCCTTACCCTATATTAATATATGCCTGACCGCATTTCAAGGTCATGGCTAAAATCACGAGGTTTGGTCAATTTTCACAGGAACGGGGTCTCCCCCTGAAAACCCGTGCTGAGAACCGCTGCTAGCACGTTGGCAGACGAACAGCGTTCACATGCAGTACCTTGTAAGTCGCAAGGGCCTGCATAGTGTCGTCGTCCTGCCAGTAAACACAAAGTTAAATTAAACTTCTCGGTCGGTGATCTCTGCAGTAGGTGGAGGAAGATGCACAATTTGTGTCTAAAAATAGCCCAACCCATGTCGCTACGTTAATAAGGGGGTTTGTGCAAACTCCTTTTGTCCAGCGCCTCTGTGGTTCATAGGTACACGGGTACCAATGAGCTACATGCCCTAGCGGGTGTTGTGGGTTCAAATCCGGTTATAATCTAAGATTATAGCTTGGTTCGACCCATGAACCTTCCAGCATTGGACAAAAGGTAGGAGCCACAAAAACAACTTGTTAAGCGTAGTTACCTATTACCCCGCCTTGTTTTCCATTCTTTCGCCTCCATTCCCAAAAAATCCTTCTTCATTACTTTCCCCTACCGTCCCTTCATCAATTGTACAACCATCGTTTCAAAAAATATTCAATCAATAGTGATCTATAAGGCTATATTACCTTTCAAATGAGACTAATACCGCATAAATCGGTGACCATCTCTGAGAAACAGGCGATAATTATTACCTTGTCAAAACAGGTTTTTAAGCTTTTACACTACTTGTTTGTTTTCAATAAAACTTCCTGAAAATTTTTACGATATCAAGAGCTTTCATTTGGTACTAAGATCATTGAAATCGGTTGTATGGTTGTGTCTTTTAACCAAGATAATTTACCTAGGTTATATTATTTTAGTATTAAATGAGATATCTTAACACTGCAAATGTATCTGCCAAATTTCATAAGGATTGGTTTTACTGGTCAAAAGATATTTAAAAATGATTAATGAAATTTATTAGAGTAAAAATGTGTAATTTGGAGCAGTTAATTAATAAAATATAGCACATTTTCTTACACTTTTAGGGTGACCGTGAACCCGCCTAATAGGGTGACACAAATTTTTGTTTTTTAAACGCGTCCAAAAAAATAGCGACTTCACAAAAATTGTAGAACACACTAAAATAAGCAACTTTGCTGCATATAGTAACTATCTATCTCTTACTGTTTGCGAATTTTAATGATTTGTTTAAGGTTCAAACACAGGCAATTAATTTTCATGATGATCATAATTTCCGCTGAGTGTGTACATACGCATACAATGCACACACCACTAAAGCACTTTTTCTTCCCTATTTTGAATGGCCCTACCGTAATTTCTACAACTTGTTTCTGAAAAAATGAAACAGTTTATACAGAAAATATACCCCACTTTTGTTGAAAAATATCTTGTATCTTCCAATAATCCTCTCAATGAAAAACAGTAGTGAAAATTAAAAAGCTTGCTGTACACCGCGATTGTGTTGTTTACATATACACGAATACGTTGTACTCTTTCTACTACTACTTGAGCGGAATTATCATTAAACCAGCGATGCCAACTTTAGAGCCAAAACTTTTGTGACAGTTTTTATCAAATCGCTGTTTTTTCGAATTACTCTCCATTTAAGTAATTACAATCTAATATTTTACTATTGTTTATTGTTTATTGTTTTAACTTCAACTGATTACCTCTCATAGAAGCCGATGAATGGGAAAAGCCAATTTGAGTTGACACCATTGCAATCATTCTCAAATTGGCATAAAAACCCATTTTTTTCACGCTCAGGAGTTACATAAATAATAATCACACAATACATTTTAAAATACAAAACAAAGTTACAATATCGTACTTAACCTAATATATCACAGTTCAAAATTCTATTTTTAAATTTGTCAGTTGAGAGTGTGAAGTCGAAGAGATGGTGAACACGATTAAAGGTACGGCACATTGCTTGAATTTGTTCGTTGTTTCCGTATAAGGTGCGATGAAATGCGAGTCGGAAGAAATCTCGGGCTCTAAGGTTTCGAGGCGCGATGTTAATGTTCAGTAAAGCGAGAAAATCCGGCGCATCGATTTCCTACTTCAGCATTTTGACGATAAAAATGGCTCTAGAAGCATTTCTTCTTTTAACCAGAGTGTCAACATTTAGCAGTTTACATCTGTCTTCGTAAGGTGGCAGATTTATCGGATCACACCAAGGGAGAGACCTTAAGGCGTGTCTAATGAATCTGCGCTGCACGGCTTAAATTCTAGATATCCAGATTTGTGTGTACGGGCTCCACACTACAGAGGCTGTGTCAAGAATGGACCGTACTAACGAGAAGTAAAGGGCTCGCAAACAGTAAGGATCACGAAAGTCTTTAGCTATGCGCATTATGAATCCCAAGTTGCAGTTTGCTTTTGCTATAATGCTGGAAAAGTGGTTCTGGAAAGTGAGCTTGGAGTCCAGTTCCACACCTAAATCTTTGATATTCGTCACACGTTCCGGAATAGATCCATTAATCCTATATGCAAATAAGATTGGGGTTTTGCTTCTGGTAAAAGAGATGACTGAACATTTGGGCACACTTATAGTGAGGTTGTTTCTATGACACCAATCAGCAAATCGGTTTACCAAATCTTGCAGCTGTTTGCAATCCTCCACTGATCTTATGTCAAGGTATATTTTTAGGTCGTCCGTATATAATAACTTGCATCCAGGTGGTATTACAAAGCACACGTCGTTAAAGTAAATAAGAAACAGTAATGGTCCCAAATTACTTCCTTGGGGCACTCCGGACATGTTGCAGAAGCTACTTGATTCGGTCGAACCAAGCTTTACAGAGAGATTACGATTCGTTAAGTAAGTTTGAAGCCAGCAGACGAAGTCATTTGATGCTCCTAATCGGCACAACTTCCGCAGCAGAATTTGATGGTCAATGCGATCGAAGGCAGCTTTAAGATCAGTATATACCGTATCAACCTGGGCAGCACATTCCATATGTCGGAGGCAAAAGGAACTGAACAGTAATAAATTTGTACTTATGGAGCGCTTTGGAAAAAATCTATGCTGTTCCATCGAAATGTATGATTTTACTTTGCTGAACAAAAGCTCACAGACAATCTTCAGCAATTTCGAACATGCACATAGGGATGTAATTCCACGGTAATTTTCTATGTTGCATTTATCACCTTTTTTAAACACCGGGAAAACATACGACCTTTTCCAGGACTCTGGGAACTTAAGTTGTTGAAGGGACATGTTGCAGATCTTTAATAAGCGTGTACATAGTTCTCCAGCACATTTTTTTAAAACGATTGATGGTATACCATCCGGGCCAGCACTTGCCGAATTTTTCAATTTCGAGAGACCAGTGTTAATGTCGGCTTCGCAGAAACGAACAGAACCAAGATCAAACAAATTTTCAGGAACATTGCGCATCGCATCGTCAACTTGAGCAGTAGAGGCAGTGGTTGAATTAAAAACACTGGAAAAGTCTCTCGCGAACAGGTCACAGGTAGTTTGTTGATTATCGGAAGTTAAATTTCCCAGAAACATGTTAGGTGGTAGTCCAGTTTGTTTGCGCTTTTCATTAACGAAAGACCAAAATCTTTTCGGGTTCTTTCTTAGATCGTCTTGCATACGCCTCACATAGCAAGAATAAATATGACGATTATAAGTCCGATACTCATTACTTATTTGGCAAAAATCATGCTTGGTCACGGGATTGCGCCTATTCGTATACTTTCTTAAAGCAGCAGATCGTTTCCGCTTCAAATGTCGTAGTCTGGAATTAGACCAGGGAGGTTTAGCACGAGGTCGCGGTGCCGGTACGTGAATACGAAATAAACTATTAAGTGTCGCGTCAAAATAGTCAACAGCCAAGTCCACATCAGCCAAATTGTCAAGTTCTGTCCAGTCCACGTTATGCAGTGATTCCTTTAAGGCGGAACCGAAAGTGGCTAACGTTATTGTGTTAGTGCGACAAACACTGTACTGTACATCTCATGTGTTCGTTAAAAACCTAAACGTTTATTTGAATATTGCATTAGTATTGGTAATATATGTCAAATAGCGGAGCTTGCAAACAAAAACAGCTGATCCGCAGCCAACCGCACTGACTACAAACATCCCGAAAAAGGGTTTGTTTTCTTTATCAAGGCATTCCGATTCAATCAAAATTAACAGCAGCAACTGAATAATGCGTAGGATCACTAGGATGTTTAATTAATCCGCTTGCATCGGATTGCGTTTTTGATTCCTACGTTTGCGTTTTGTTTGTTTATTTCACTCTAAGCTCATCGATGCGGCGAAAGTTGAAAGCTCTTTAAAAGCTCATTGATGTGACGAAAGTTTGATACTGTGTTGCTGCTTTTTCCGAAATCGCTAGTTCAACGAAATATGTGCGTAACCAAATATCTATTAACTAATTCCAAATTATACATTGGTCGCTTTTATGAACACGTAATGATCGATATGTTCAGTTAAATTTATTTTCCATTAGCAATTATGTTTTGCTGAGCGTTTATTGATACACAGCAGATCGATAAATTGAATTACAAGTTTTAGGACATTATAACAGCGCTGGAAGCACTGATTACGTGGCGAAAGCGTGCTCTGCCAATACAGATGCATTTTTAAGGCGCAAAACAATACATGCTTCGAATGGTAGCCATTTATCCAGCCATCTTTGAGCCACTTTCGGTTTCCCCTTAAGGCAACGAAATCAGTTTTACCGAAGTTGAAATCGTTAGTTGTTGCAACAGATTCGAAGGTTGCGGGCAGTGAGATGCGAAGTGTAACTAGAAGCGGGGGATGAAAAGGGTCCGCTTCGATAATAGGCTCATGTGCTTCAGACACAGTGCAGGCATCGCCAGCTTCGTCATTCACAAAAATCAAGTCTAATGTGCGACGTATACTGTTAAAAATCGTGTTCATTTGCCTCATATTCAAAAGAGCGAATCCATCGACCAGCGCAGCACTGGTGAGAGAAAAAGTTGACGAACTAGGATCGGGAAATGCCGCTCCATTCGAGCATCTGATCCAAGACAAGTGTGGCTGATTGTAATCCCCAAAAACAATGTGCATATCGTTGGGTTGTAAAGCATTTGACTGCCGAAAGACGGAATCAATGTGAGATTCGACTGAGTGTATATCAGTAGAATGGTCAGGGCTTATGTAAACGACTCCAACACAAATAGTTCTATCCATTCCAACTATTTTGACCCAAAGCTGTTCTACAGCGCCCGAAATTCGAACCGAAGAGATATATGAATTTAGTTGATTTGCCACTGCTATCAAAACGCCGCCTCCTCGTCTCTTTCCCGTGCTGTATGGGTTACGATCGTTTCTATAAACATTATAAGCCGTTCCAAACAGTTGTGCAGAATGGAAGCAATCATTGAGCCAAGTTTCAGTGAGTATGATAACGTCGTAAGTAGAATCTGCAACCGCCACGTAAAAATCGTCGACTTTAGTACGTAATCCTCTCACATTTTGATACAGCAGACTAATAACACGATCGGGGTCAGTATGTCGTATCTCAGACGGCGGATGGATAATCGGGACGATAGCATCTGGTAGCTCACCGGTAATATTGGACTGGAAATTGACATCTTTGAGAACAGGTGCAGAATCCTGCCTAGCTTCGGCAGGGCATATACTATGCAAATCATTACCTGACAGAGCAGGGAATTCATCTGGCGTCGATTTGTTGATTTGGCAATGCGGTGTAACCAAAATAAGTATAGTCGACACTTGCATCGCCAGTCACACAGTCGTTTGATGTTTCAGATGACACAGCACGGCACGGATTACCAGTTGCAGCAGCATCGAGCATTTGATCCCCTTTACCAACGTGTTCCTCATTCAGCTCCAGTTCGCTACAAAATACGCACATTCCCTTAGTTTTTTGATTAAAACACATATACTTAACTGGAATGCGGGGCCGTTGGCCCCCAGAATCCACCGTTGAAACAGCGACATTGCGTAAAGACTCCGTAGAGCAGACTGAATTTATTCCATCTGTATCGGTGTATCGGGAGGAACAGTACGTCGGTTTATGTTTTTTGGCTGATTAACAAACTCGCGAAACAGTAATCCTATCGGCCAAGTAGAAGAATCCAGTGCCTTTGATTTAAAATTAAGGTCTATTCCCACTTTGTATGACACGAAAGTCATGCCGGAGATATCTCTCCCTTTCGGAACCAGTCGCACTACATCAATCGGCTCTGGTGCATTTAAGCAACGAGATACAATTTTCTGCACATCAGCATCAGTTATTAGTGGGTTTAATCCGGAAAGATAAAGCCAAAATTTATCTACATTTGAAGCGATCGGAACAGTGAGATCACTCAGATCGATAGTTTTAGTACCGCTATCGGATGCAATTTGCGGTGTCGGCATTTCATCAAGGCGACGACGTTTCATGCCTAGCTTAGGCCACATAGGTTTATTTGACTCATTGCTCATGAACTCATTGCAAACCTGAACAGAGCCAAATCGGACCGGATCATTAGTCTTTATAGTCGGAATAACAAAGTTCGTGCCGCCTTTTAACCGGAACCCGGACTTCAATTTTCGATCCGTTGTCGAACACTAGCTAGTAGTATTCGACTATAAATATTCGAATATTTCGTTAAATTATTCGATCTATCTTATTTAAACTTATCGATTAATGAATTACTCGTGCCGGCAGTATTCGATTACAAATTATGCGATTATTCCATGCTATAATCGATTAATCGAGTGATTACCGGACATCACAAAAAACCGCGTAAATGCCGAAAGCCGCGTAAAAAACCGCGTAAATTCCGAAAACCGCGTAAAAATACTCGCGTAAAAAGCGACTTATATATGTATATATAAATTGCATGTTTTCATACCGCAGTAATTTGTATTAATTATTTTGAATTAATAATAATGACTGTATTAAACGAGTTTAAAAAAATTAAAATGGCTTTCAGCTTCCTGTTAAATGAATAGCCTCACTTTCCGAGCGTGCTTTTTTTGCGTATTTGATCTGTTTGATCTGCACAGAAATCTGCTGGCGCAAACATTTTCGGGCCGAATGTATTTGATAATCTCACGAATTTCATGCTGTTTTGCAAACAGTGTACTGGCCCCACAAAATATGTCAATATTTATTTGATTTTGTAACACGGGTAACGTCTCAGATCGAATTTTTGACATCAAATTTGACAAACAGTGTACTGGGCAAGACAAATATGTCTGTCAAATACCAAAATTTGCCCAAATTCTGACAGGAAGAAAATTTGACGATAAAGCAAACAGTGTACTGGTACCTTTAGGCTTGGTGTGCAGGCAAAATTATCAATTTTCCTACTTAATGCTTCAACCACATTGGACAGCTGTTGAACTTGCGACGGCAAATCAATGGGAGCTGCTTCTGTAGGCAGTGTTTGTTCATTGTCAGCAATGTAGGAACGAATGCTGCGGCCGTTCAGCTCTTCTCTACAAGCAGTACAAATGAGAATGAGCTTGCCCTGGTTAAAAGCGTCTTTTAAACCACGGGAATTAATACCACAGCACACTTGGCTAATGTGCAAATAAGCCTCGCAAAAGCCGCAACGCATCGGTTCCAGATCGTTGATATCATCTTTGCATTCAGCGCACTTTTGTTTCTCCATAGCTATCTAAGCGAAATTCGTTCGCAGTAGATGACAAAAGCATCAGAAAAAAAACTCAACAAAGAGACACAAGCGATGCTATCTGTAGCGGCGGCGTAGAATTGAACGAACGTTCCTTTGCGAAGAAGTTTATATAAACTATCCGAGCAACAGGTCACAATCAGTATGTTTTTCACTAATCAACGGTAATAAAACGGTAGCTAAAAACAGTAATCAAATTTTGAAGCGCGAATACCAAGTTTTACTAGCAAAAAAATCGAAAATATTATAGCGACACGGAACACAGGTGTAGCAGTCACAACAGTGTTATGTTTAACCGATACTACTGAAAAATTAAAAATTCAAAATTGATTTAAAAACCCATGTAAAACACAATCATTAAACCGTTTGTTGCACCAGATTTTGAGAGAGTTCCTTCAGCAATATCACAGACCCAGGTTTGGGTGGTAATTAGCTCCAGGGATGGCACCTCCTCAGAAGAAAAAAAGAGAAGAGAAAAATTCAAACTGTGATCAGTCTTCAACGCGATTTATTCTGCTCCGTTTCATTTTAACTGTGCTCTTTCTTGCTGAACGCAGTTGTATGAGCAATCGCACACTGTGCTACTCATTGAGGAGAATGTTAATACACTTTGAATACGTTGATGCGTTGCGCTGACGTATGACAACTACGGGTAGTTTTAACATGGGTAGTGCGTTGAGAAAAAACGACGATTGTCAGTAGCGGTCATTGCCATCAGAAAAATATTAATCCATTAATGCAGTTGAATCATGATTCTTACATTTAGTATATTCAGTTGAGTTTGGCTGCCCGTGAACGCAACTGCATCATATGGTTAGGCATGTCACAACGGCAACAGTGCGAAAAATGTTATTTAGATATGACAACATTTGAATTCCCATACATTTGCTTCTTGACGCGCACCAACAGGAAAGTCCCATTATAAACAAAGGCAATTCTCCGCTAAGATTCAAAATTTAACGACTTTTGATTGTCTTGACGCCTCTGAGTCTATAGTTGCTGTAGGCGCACCGGTTGTTTTGTTTTCACGTTTACTGCTGTAGCTACCGAGAGGACCGGGAGCAAAACCGAAAGTTGCTCATTTAAAGAGCGCATTAAGAAGTTTTTCTGCACGTCAGTTTTTCTCATTGTGTTTAGTCTGTTTCTCATTGTGTGGATTTATTTCTCATTTCTGAAAGCAGTTCTGCTCATTGTGTTAAACAAAAAAAGTTGCACTTTTTGCACAATGAGTGAGGAAATAACAAGCCTGATTAGCTCAAAGCTAGAAAATCAATTTATTTAGAATAATAATATACTCTTTGCTCTCCTACTCACAATTAAATCTCCCGTACTATTATCCACTTATCTAGTCACAACAGAGTGTAGATTTCTAGTCTGTAAGTTATTATAAGTGCACGGACGGGGCACACTCGAGTGACTCACGACATGACCGGCCGAGACGACTTCCGGAAAAAGTGTGAAATCTGTCAAGTAACCCGTACAATGGAACACATAATATGTGTATGCCCGGAATTCTATGGACCTAGACAGAATTTTGCCATTTCATCGAGTTTACGTGATGCACTCAGTGAAGATCCCACAGCGGAAACCAGATTGATTTTATTCCTCAAAGAAGCGAAACTATATGATAGTACCGTGAACGCACATAATTGCGATCAGCTCCTAATTCCAATCACTCAACCTAAATGGTTAATTTTTAGAAAATTGTGCCAAAATCTGTAATGAAAGAGCACGCTTAGTTATTGTGCTATGTGTTTATGTGTCAGTTGTTGAAAAATGACTGCCTTTGGGGCACCATGCACTTCAAAATAAATTAAATTCGACAGGCAGAAGCAAAAACGCCATGAAAATGTATTTTCTTAGCCGAAGTGCTAAGCGCACGATCAAATTTGCTAAGATCATAGGAGCGTGAAAACATATTACCTTCTTCGGTATTGTTCGTGCCCGTAGCATGGGATGCGGATAGCGAAGGCTTGCTTGACGACCACGTGGTCTCTACCAGTGAATATCACCCACGAATACGATTGCTGGCAGTAGCTTACAGCTAACCTTTTGCACAGCCACAGGAAAATTTAATTCCGCTCTTCAACACGGAAAGTAGAGTGGTTTTCGGCAACCGTTAACCACCTAATAACTAGACAACGCGCACGGGGAAACCGTTTCTAGCTTAGGGTTTAGGACAGGACTTCTTCAGCTGTAACAAACTATACGACCGTTTGCGATAAGTGATACTGACAATCTATATTGTTCTAGTGAGCAGCTTTGTGCTTTTAATCAAACTGCCTCTATTGTACTATTTTTATATGCTATAAAGATATTGTGTCTCGCATATAACGAATTTTAGATCGCATTCGATCTGATTTAGGGTAACTAGCCTATACTGGTGATTCAATGTACGATATTTGTAAATATTAAACTAGTTTTAAGTAATATTGATATAAGCAGTATTTATATAGATATTAGGAACATATTTTAGTAGCTATTAAGCACAATTTTAGATAATAAGTAATAGATGGTTAGCAATAATATCTTCATTTAAATTCGGGGTCTTGCCCGAACAGGTATTCTATGATAACTAATAAATACAAGCATATATAACCGTTCTGTATCAAATTTGGCTGAAAAAATGCTGAATTTGCGGAATTTATTCCATTAAAGTAAGGCTTATACAAATTTGAAAAAAAGTTTATGTCCTGGTCTTAAAATATTGTTCAAGGGGGGGGGGGGGGGGGTCAAGAAAAAAATAATAATAATATCATACTTTGAATAACTAAACAAAAGAGAAGAAACCACTGTTTATTTTACATATTATTAAAAATTTATTACAAAAATTTTGTACAGCACTTAAATTTTAGTTCAAACCGATCCAAACTTCACTATTTTTCGACCATGAAGTATGTATCCTGGTAGAGATGAACTAGTTTGATAATAGTGGAGTGCGACAGGATCACCTTAGAGAGCCACAAACATATAACTTGATCTTTATTTGAATTTTACTTTAAACTTTCGTGTCACTCGGTCTTGGATTATCTTGTTTTTTTAATAATCCAAATCCGTGACACTTACTAGTTCATAACTCGGCAGTCACGAAATAGTATCGTATTCTAATCGTAGTGTGAAAATGGCAGTTTAGGTCGCTACCACTTTTTTAGTTGGAACACATATGCTATGCTACCGACATATTTTAAGAAAACAAATCTCTGAAACTATTCACGTTAGAAACTGCGTGTTTCTTGGTCAACCTTTTAGTCTTGAATATCAGGTCATTCCTCAGCTGATGCTTGTTCTCCAACAATAACGTGTTTACTTTTTTATATTATGGATGCAAACCGTTCCGAAAATTTCATGTTTGGAACAGTTCAGTGATATCCTTTCTGCATGCACCCAATGCATGGTAAACAAAATGTATCTTTGAGTTTTACGTTCCTAACATCCAAAATTTTGGTACGTACTTGGACACTCCACGATATGAAATGATCAATTTGGAGCTCCGAAAGCACCGATAGCTGATATTCCGGAGTGACTAATTTGCTATATTTCTATTTCTATCCTATCTAGTGCCTATAACGGGAAAAATAATCCCACTGCATTTCGGAATATTTCCTTCAAAAGCGGGTGCGAACTTCACTCATATATTGTTTGATTGATTTTTGCCTCAATCTAATTCGGTTCTTTTAAAACAAGTTGAATTAAAATGAAACGAAATTTAAAGCAAATAGCGCCAAAAGTCTGATTGCAAGAACCCCGATTTTCGACGTGGGGAACTTAAAGTTTAAGCGAAATAGTCGCCTGTGACTCGCAACAAGAACCAGAAATAAGAGGCGAACCAGCCGCAGGCTGAAAACCTCTCTAATATAGAATTAAAAAAAAAAAAAAAAAAGAACCAGAAAGCTTAGTTGGTGAAAGAAAGTTGATCATGGCTAACAGGATAATTGCTTTAACTTTGCACATATTGGATAATTTAGAGATGTAAATTCGTTGAATGTAAACTCGTAAAAAATCTGCTTATCACTCAAGAATGGAAGATAATAATATAACACTTTATTTTTTTGCCCCTTCACATTTCGAAAATTTTGGAAGGGGGGGGGGGAGACATAAACTTTTTTTCAAATTTGTATAAGCCTAATTGATCGGAATTATGAACATCATTTTCTTTCTGCTTCTAATTCCGATCACTATATCAAAGTTATATACTGGCAAAATGCAAGCGAACGAAGTTACTATTTGGATTTTAGGATTGATTGCAACATGATAACATGGCAGGATTATCGAAATTTTTTGACGTAGGAATACGTCTTACGGCAAGGTGTCAACCAAAAATTTGGCGTTAAGCCACCGTCACGAAAGAATGAAAAGTTTTGAACGCTAATAGCTCTTCCAATTTAAAACGGATTTTGATCATAAACGATGCAGCAATTGTATGGCTTTCTTGAAAAGATTGTTTGCCAATCGCTAAATAGTGAAAATTAACGAAAGATTTCAAGCTAAAAATTCTCCATACATTTTCCGTATGATAGTCTTGCTTCCCAGGCACGGACGACCATTACACACACCAAGCTTGTGGCTGATTAGCATAAGCAAGCATAAGCATAGGCACAAGCATAGGATTCCGCCCGTGTGCTGCTACTCCGTTATTGACCAGGACCGATGAAAATTGCAAAATGATGGCTGGAAAAAGCATGCTTAGGACAGCGCTCTGTTCCTTTTTGTGCAACCTTATCAGATCCCTGCGTGCTGATCAATACAGACGCCGATCACGTCCGAATGCGGGTCCTGGTGGGATGGGAAGGAATGTTAGTCCAATACTTGTTGCTAATAAAGACCAGGGAATTCTCTGCATTCTCACAAGCATCAAGCTTGTGGCTGCTGCTGATTCAAGACAAAGAAGCAAAATAAACTTGCGTGTTTTTTGTTTACTACAGAGCACAGTATAGCCTTGGTGCTACATTCCGATTTGATGGAATTTTGACCTTCTGTTTTTATACGACAGACTTCGTAGCCTGTTAGAATACGGGACAATTGTGCTACAAATCCTTTGACTCTTTCAGTCGAGATTCGAACATGTGACGTCTCGCTTCCTGATCAGATGATTCTAGCAAAAATCTTACTGAATTGTTGCTCAAGTTGATATTTCTATCAAACTTTGTTATAAATGTTTCTACCAAGATTCTATCTTGTTCTGTTACTTATAAAGCGCTTTGTCACAATTTGATTATACAGAAAGACAGAATAATGATTTTTGTTACTCATATGGATATAAACTAGATAAAATTATATCATAATCTATACCTACAAAAAAGGATTTCTGTCTGTCTGTCTGTCCCTATGTTCCTTATAGAATCGAAAACTACCGAACCGATCGGCGTGAAAGTTTGCATATAGGGGTTTTTGGGGCCTGGGAAGGTTCTTATGACGGTTAGAGACCCCTCCTCCTACTAAGAGGGGGGGCTCCCATACAAATGAAACCCAAATTTCTGCATAACTCGAGAATTAATCAAGCAAATGGAACAAAATTTGACATGTGGGTGTTTTTGGAGACAATTTTTTCTATGGTGAATTGAGACCCTTTACCTTTTTAGGGGCTCCCATACAAATGAAATACAAATTTCTGCATAACTCGAGAACTAATCAAGCAAATGAAACCAAATTTAGCATGTGGGTGTTTTTGTAGGCAATATTTTTTCTATGGTGAATTGAAACCTCTCCCCACTTTAGGAGAGGGGGCTCCTATACAAATGAAATACAAATTTCCTCATAACTCGAGAATTAATTAATCAAATGGAACCATATTTGGCATGTGGGTGTTTTTGGAGGTATGATTTTTTTCTATGATGAATAAGGACTCCTTACCTTTTTAGGAGGAGGGGCTCCCATACAAATGAAATACAAATTTCCTCATAACTCGAAAAGTAATCAAGCAAATGGAACCAAATTTGGCATGTGGGGGGTTTTGGAGGCAGGATTTTTTTAATGATGGTTTGAGACCCCTCACCCCTGTGGTAGGGGGATAAGGACTATCATACAAATAAAACAGAAATTTTTGCGTAACTCAAAAACTAATCGAACTCGAGAAATTTTTGACTTTTTCATAAAACATTAATCAATAACAAGACCACCAAAAACTATCAATAGTAACATTAGATAATAAAGCGCGAGACGGCCACAGGCCGCAAGTGTTGCCGGCGACCTGCCGTCGGATTCGCCGGCCACTGCGGGGAGACAGTCCCCCGTAGAGATCACCTCTATCTAGGTTTATTTATTTTCCTAGATCTACTGACCTCTATTACGTTCCATCAGTTGGGTCACCCCTGCGAAATTATACTTTCTACAAAAAGATTTTCCGTGAAATTGTACATCCCGCGTAAGGTTTTTCGCGAAATGGTATCCTGCGAAATTCTATATTCCACGTTATGGTCAACCAAGAATTGGTGTTCCGCAAAAAGGTATTCGGCGAAATGGTTTGTAATGATGGCGAATCTATACCTACAAAAAAGGATTTCTGTCTGTCTGTCTGTCCCTATACTACTTTACTGTGAGAAAAATTTGTATATTAAAACACCCTTGAACTCTCCAGAAACTTGCAAAACTCAAGATTGCGAGAAAGGTCATCCGAGATTCACGATTTATGTACAACACAGTTTAATTTGTGGCAATACGAAGTTTGTCGGTTCAGCTAGTTTGATATATTTGTGACTAGCTGACCCGACAAACTTCGTATTGCCACAAATTAACCTGTGTTGTACATAAATCATGAATCTCGGATGATCTTTGTCACTATCTCGAGTTTTGCAAGCCCCCCAGTGGGCGGCGCTTCCGACGGCGGGTCACCGGCAACACTCGCGACCGGCTCGTCCTGAATGATCTAGTGTTACTATAGATAGTTTTTGTGGTCTTGTTATTGATTAATGTTTTATGGAAGAGTCTCGAATTTCTCGAGTTGGATTAGTTTTTGAGTTTCGCAAAAATTTCTGTTTTATTTGTATGAGAGTCCATATTAGAGAGGTCTCTAACTATCATAAAATAAATTCAAGACTCAAAAATCTCCTGCATGCTGTTCAACATCGCTCTTGAGGGGGTGATCCGACGAGCGGGCATTGAAACGAGAGGCACGATTTTTACCAAGAGTAGCCAACTTCTAGGCTTTGCAGATGACTTCGATATCATAGCCAGGAACTTTGCGACGGCGGAGGCAATCTACGCCAGACTGAAAGCGGAGTCTAGGAGAATTGGGCTAAAAATAAATGCGTCGAAGACCAAATACATGAAAGGAAGAGGCTCAAAGGAAACAAATGCGCGCCTCCCACGGACGGTAACCGTTGACGGCGACGAACTAGAAGTGGTAGAAGAGTTCGTGTATTTGGGATCGCTGGTGACCGCGGACAACAACACTAGTAAGGAGATCCAGCGGCGCATCCAAGCGGGAAATTGGGCCTACTTTGCCCTTCGTAAAACGCTACGATCAGGAAGCATACACCGCCGCACGAAGCTAACAATGTACAAAACCATTATTAGACCGGTAGTTCTTTATGGACTTGAAGCCGTGACGCTGCTTACGGAGGACATACGCGCCCTTGCCGTGTTTGAGCGGAAAGTGCTGCGGACGATATTTGGCGGAGTACAAACTGAAAGCGGAGAGTGGCGGAGGCGTATGAATCACGAGCTACAGGCACTGCTTAGGGAGACTCCCATCGTACATCTAGCGAAAGTTAGCAGGCTACGGTGGGCCGGACACGTCGTAAGGATGCCGGACGACAGTGCGACGAAAACGGTCCTCTTCAACAACCCCACCGGCACCAGGAACAGGGGGGCCCAACGTGCACGATGGCTCGACCAGGTCGAAAGCGATTTGCGACTTCTGAGACGACTAGGAAATTGGCGACGAGTGGCCCAAGACCGAGTTGAATGGAGACGAGTGCTTGAAACAGCACGAGCCACCCCGGCTCTATGCTGCTAAAGAAGAAGAAGAAGAAGAAGACTCAAAAATCTCCTACATGCTAAATTTGGTTCCATTTGCTTGATTAGTACTCAAATTATAAGGAAATTTGTATTTCATTTGTATGGAAGCCCACCCTCTTAAAAGGGAAAGGGGTCGTAATACACCACAGAAAAAAAATTCTGCCATCTAAAACTCTCACATGCCAAATTTGGTTCCATTTGCTTGATTAGTTCTAAAGTTATGAGCAAATTTGTATTTCGTTTGAATGGGAGCCCCCCCCCCTCCTAAAAAGGTAAGAAGTCCTAATTCATAATGGGAAAAATGGTTGCCTCCAAAAACACCCACATGCCAAATATGGTTCCATTTGCTTGATTAGTGAATATTAGCGTAGAATATAAGATCAGATTAGATAGTATATATTAATTATAATGTAGTTAGTTATTAGTATTCGTGCAGTTAGTTAGTTAGTTATTAGTTATCAATGTACCGAAATCTTGTAATTAAAATTGTAAAAAATTTTCTTGGGGCGAACCAACCAACGGTTGAGAGCCCCATCAAATAGTAAATAAATAAATATTATAAGTGCATGACATAAATATTCTAGCTTAGTTTTATAAATAGTTTTAATTTACCCGTATTTATTGGAATGTAACAATTATAATTGAGAAATCCGAAAAATGTAAAAATCTTATATCAAAGATCCAAGTAAAACTCACTATATATGGCTTAGTTCTGTCACTCAATTTCGCCCGTCATCTCTAATGACGGTTGAGATGTTTGTATCAACTGTCGGGATCAGCGTGTCGCGTCGGTTACCGTTTGTTGCAAACGCTACAAGGGGCTGTTGCGGCGAACACCGTTATTTTTTTGATCCAAAATAAATGTGGATGTACAAAAGCCATAAACTTGGCTCCCATGCTGGATTGGTTTCTCCCTGAGAGAGACTCGCGCAGTCAGTACGATCTGTCAAATGCAGCCAGCCGTTATCGTTTGTCAAAAATGGAAAAGTATTGATAATTCACAGTTGGTGATTTTTGAAAAACACACATTTAAAATTGATTTAGTCTTGTTTTTTTTTCACTGGAAATTGACTTTTTTGTACAATGTGAAATACCCGTGGACCAACTAGCACCAAAATATATCATTCTAAAACGCACAGTTTACATGCACAATGAGGATTTCACGCACAAGTTTGATTTGTCGACCCGAAAATGAAATCAAGAACAGCCAAAGTATGAGAAAAAGAGGACCGTCTTCGCAACTTTCTCTCAGGGTTTTCTCGCAAGAGTAAGCTACACAGAAAGAAATTTCATGGTAGGGTATACTATATTAGAACGTAAAAATGAAAGAACGCACCAGAAAATATCGGCTAAAAAGATTTCTGTTTAGCCCTAGCGTTGTTTAGTCAAATTTATTATACGTTACTTTCGGCGTTATTTTTCATGGTACTTTCAATAGCAAACGTCTTCATAAAAATGGTACGAGTTACCATCGTTCTCGTCTCAATGTTGCGATGTTTTTGTATGTGTCTGTTGAAGCATATTCAACTGACGTTTTTGAAATTTTGACGTTGCGGTATAGCGTAGGCGGAAAGCTAAGGCTAAAGTTTTACTGCGAGAGGTAAATAGGTAGGTAAACGCCACAAGCATGCGGATCCGGGAATTGAATTGATGTCCGATAACCGGTAGAGATGATGATTGTAAAGAAATTATGAAATAAGCTTTATGAAAGCGATGTGAGGAAAGTTGATAAAATTTACCGGGATCACACGTACACCGGTTAGGATGAGTGCAAACCACCAATAATTCAAGTGAAAAAAGCGAAGCCTTGGGCTTCACGTGAATGTAACATGCAAAGTGCGGTGGATGAGAATTACCTATGTTTTCACGTAAACTGGACGTGACAATTTTTTTGGGTGTAGGGAGTATTCCTGGTCGCGCGTCATTTTCAAACCTGAAATTTGGTTGTGCAAACCTCACATATACTATTACCAGCTTTCACAAATACAACAAAAGAGTACTGATTCTTTTAAAAGAAAAAATAATAGCAACAAACTTTTATGATGACCCGTGTTTGAACCTTAATACGTACGACTGCAATGCGACTGGTGTGTTATATATGACAATATCCACCGTGTCAACCATTCAAGAAATCCCATTTTTTCCAGCTTCGCTACCATCAAAGAATGTGGCACTCTATCAAAGGCTTTTGCAAAATCGACATAAACCGCATCAATTTGCTGACGTTTTTCAAGCGCACTCGTTAGTGAAGAAACATATGCCATCAATTTGGTAACTGTCGAACGTTTTTTCACGAATCCATGCTGCCATTCCGAAATCACATGATCGTGGATAAGGCGAAAGTGAATCGTGGATAAGGCTTTCGAATACCTTCGGCATACAACTCAGAATCGAAATTCCGCGGTAGTTCTTAACGTCGTGAGTGCTACCTGCTTTATGAACAGGTGTAATAGCAGCAGTTTTCCACACATTCGGGAAAGTTCCTTCCGACATGGATTGATTAAAAATAATCCTTGCAGGATTTGCGAGCATCGCAGCACAGTTTTTAAAGAGGAGCGGTGGCAGGCAGTCAGGTCCGGCGCCCTTCGATTCGTTAATTGATTGCAGCTTCCGCATTACGTCACTATCCGAAAAAGTAAAAAGCGGCATGCTCAGATCGAACAACGGCAAACTGTTCAAATACACCTCAGACGAAAGTGGTATGTTGTTACTTTGCACACTTCGAAAGAAGGATGAGAACAAGTTTGCAGACTCCAACGGGAACTCAGCTACATTTTCGTTGTAATGCACGCTTGCGATTTTTCACGTACGTCCAAAACGATGCAGGATCATGCTTAATGTTGTCTTCCATGCGACGAATATAGCATCGAAAGCAGTGAGCAAGCAATGAGTTGTATTCGCTCTCAATGTCACGCAGCACAGCTTTATGGCTATCACCTTTCCAGCGAAAATATTTTTTTCTTGCCTTACAGAGACGATTACGCAGACGCTGTAGCTGGTGGTTCCACCACGGTTGTCTACTACCACGCTGACAAAATTGTTGCTTTGTAGGTACAACATCACGAAGTATACCATAAATTCATTCATAGAAACGGTAAACGGCTTCATCAGTACTGCATCCAACAAGAAACTCCTCCCAATGAGTCTCAGCAAACAGTCTATTAATCAATTCAAAATTACATCTTTTAAAGTCAAAGTTGAGAGGGTCAACCGCACTATAAACATTTTTGTTCACATCGGCAAGTTCGAATATCACAACAAAGGGACGATGGTGTTGATCAATTGGCAGCAGCGGCAACGGCGGCTCCAGCAATTCCACCCGACTGTTATCACTGATGAAAGCCAAATCGAGAAGCCTTCCATTGAAATTTGTAATATTGTTTATTTGCAACAGTCCATTCGATAAAATCGATTCAACCAAAACATTTTGCTGGTCAGAAGATGCATTCATTGGCAGTAGACAGTTTAGAACTTCATCACGTGACCAACATAGGTGTGGGAGATTGTAATCGCCAACCACCAAAACGTGACTGCGATCACCGGCTAAATCAATCAGTTTTTGTACACACATCGCATGCTGTTCATACAGTGCAGGCTCAGTATTAGGAGGTAGATAAACACAGCAAACAAATAAATCAAAATTTCGCATCGAGATTCGCACAATAGTTTGCTCCAGCTGATCACTGTCTGCAACGCAAACAGCTGTGCTTTGATGTTCGTTCTTCACGGCAATGAGAACCCCTCCGCCGCGTCTGTGCCGACTGGTTTGTGCGTTTCTATCACATCGATAAAAGGTATAGTTGTGTGAGAGCTCAGAGTTTTGAATATTATCATTTAGCCAAGTTTCTGTGAGTGCGATGACGTCGTAGTCGTTTTGAGTCAGAGCCAACAGCAAGTCGTTTGTTTTGGTACGAAGACCACGAATATTTTGCTGATAGCATTTGAGTGAGCGGTAACCCTGAATGGGAACAGTCTGATTAGATCTGTTTGGTGTCAAAAGGCGATTTGAAGGACAAAGTGTGTGGTTGAGCAAGAGTGTGGATCGTTCGGTGCTAGTGTCGGAATTTTCTGTGCGGTTACAAAGTGGCAATAGTGCTACTGGATCATTAAGACTGATCCCCTCCTGGCGTAGATACGAAGCGAAATGGAGCGCGTGTGTTAGTCGTGTGTTGGAAATCGAATTGCCGGAATATGATTCCTTTCTGCCAAGTCGGCTTGGAAAGTGCTACATCTTTCAACTGAACATCGACACCAGCTATAAAGGAAGCAAATGATAGTTCATCGAGTGATTTTCCTTTAAGAACTAATTTTACAACCTGCACTGTCTTGTCGGTTTTCAAATTATTTCTCACAAGCTGTTCGACTTGTTGAACTGCGGCCTGAGGATCGAAACCAGAGAGATACAGCCAAAACAGTTGTTCTTTTCGAGCGGCAGCTAACGGTATTACTTCATCTGGTTCGATATCTCTAGTACCTTCGTGTGCATTCTCACGTTGCGGGGGTTCGTCCGGAATCAACAACCGTGGCCGTTTTCATAAGTTTAACGTGTGTTGTGATTTCGGCAGACCCGGTGTAGACGGTAGCGGTGTGCGTTCGAGTATGGTATTGATTTTGGTAGTGTTGAGAGCGACTTCTTTCCGTATTTCGTCCAGCACCTTGTTTTGCTCGTCAACCATCGTCTGCATCACCATATTTGTGGACGATACAACTTGACGAAAACTAGCGTTTTTTATCATTTGCGTGTAGGCTCTACACATCTAGAATAATTGGGGACAACCAGCAACAGCATCGCGCATTTCAGCAGACATATGAACACACTTTAGATGGAAAGCCGATTTGCGAAAGCCACTACAAATAATTTCATCTGGCTTTGCTAAGTCGCAAGCACAAGCACAACAAACCGACTCCATTGCTTTTTTTGCACGATCAGCGGTCAGTAAAACAGCAGTGTAAATTTTTGGTTTTTCACTAATAACCGCAGGAAGATGTTGCACTCCAAATTACTCCGATGTGATGGGATAAGCAGATTCCAAATAGTTGTATGCAGCAACGAATAAAATCCGAAAAAACGTAATAAGTGTAAATTAGCACACAGCCAAACTACAGCAAACCAATTTGTTTACCTACACACACACACACATTTTCGATGGATGTCACATTTGTCTACACCCCCTCCCCCCATAAGCCGTGGACGTCATTGTTGAATGGTCCCTTACCTGTCGCTCTACCTATTTAAGGAAGGCGTCTGCTCTGAATTATCTCAGTTTGAAATATTCCGCCCACAATTATCACAGTAGCAATAGTGGCAGCAGCTGAGCGGAATGGAGATAAGGACGGCAGGGCCAAGTCCCCCCCCCGGCTGACGCTAAAAGATGAGCACGCGAATGCTAGTCCGCTGCAGCAGCATCAAGAACAACAAGGAATCCCCACGGGACATGGAAGGCCCACAGCACACAGCAAAGGGAATGAAATCAGAGATCTCCACTTCCGATGGTCGACAGCAGGTTCTCGTCAACAGTCCGGAGGTCTTTGACTAAGCTACGTCGCAAGCAGCCTCTGACGCACCAAGTTTCGCAGGCGTGTAACAGTACAGATTTAACGATTGAGTTAAAAATTCGGATTTCGGTATGTAAAGTGATCTGGCTTAAGCGTCAAATGTTTAGCAGACCTGCAAAGGCACCGCTCGGCCATGCACATGGTATGTTAATCACATAAGACAAGTTCTTTGACGATTTGAAGAAACATACATTGAAGAATACATTGAGTATACAACTGTAAGTAAGATTGCATATTCCATATTCAATTAAGGGGGCATAGTACTTTTTCAATTTAAAAAAATCGAAATTTTTTTTATTGATTATTTCGAAAGATTAACATTTTGACCATATGTGTTTCAAGTCATTTCGATGAATTCCGAAAATTGACAAAGTTGCAGCTATTTGTACCGCGCATGTCTGGAGCGATTACACAGCGAATAAAAATTTCAACGTCGTCTTTCTCGAAACCAGGTTTTAAAAGTCGGTACCATAAATATCTCAAGAACGGCTGAAGCAATTCTCATGATTCTTTTTTTGTTTCAAAGCTAACAAAATTATCTAGTGTTTGACCCATCCTTTTTTCGATATTACAATTTTTGTATTTTATAGAAATGTTTAAAGTCAATTTTTTCGGCTAAAAACCTTACTTTTATGTTTGAATGTCCGCCATTTTGTTATGCGTTCGAATTTTAAAAAAAGGATGGGTCAAACACGAGATAATTTAATATTCTTTCAGGTCGTTTTGGAATTTTTCAATTCGGATAAGCCCCCCAGCGCCAATCCATGGTACCGCAAATCATGTTTTTTTCGAATGATCATGTTCAAGGAGCCGTAGCACAGTGGGACCATTCTGGAAAAAGGCGGTCAAAAGTCTTTTCTCGCTTTTCCTGACGTTTTCGAGCTTAGGTGTCTTAGGAGAAGTTTCATAAAAAAGTATTCTGCATCTAATGACATTTTCATATAATTATATATTAAGGGGATAACAAATTTGAAAAAATTAATTGGTTATAGAAACTAGATAGCATGGTCATGTGTTCGGCAAAGTTGTAGAACTTTGAATTTCATTAAACTTTGCCGAAGATACTATGTATCTGCATCATATGGTTTGCGAGATATAATTGACTTACTGTCGTGACCCCCTTAAAATCAGTTTTTTAAACTTCTTGTACACAAAACCTAATCTAACAGGTTCGACATGTTCTGCAAACTTTTGGATACTATCAAAATCTGTAACTTTCTAGAAGGTATATATATATCATATATTGCTTTATTTGCTTTAAAAATGGATTTGAAGCATAAATTTTACCGTTTTTACAACTAATTTTTTCCGTAAATAGGCAGCTACTGGCAGCTAAAGTTAGCATCGCTTGAACCGCCATAGAATGTAGTATAAGTGTGCCAAAAAATTTTGGCCGGGTCTGGCCGGGCATTTTGGTTATTTCAATTATGAATTACATACATATATGCTGGTTTTAGTAAGTTATCAGGGTTTTATTATTCGTACATGTTCATAATAATTTCACAGGACCTCGTCCACGTCTGTTTCGCTATCTGTTGCAGAATTATTTTCGTTCTGGGATTTTTGTAAAAGTTTGTATGTTGCTGGTAACAACCGCCATGGTTTTTTTTACTGTTGGTCTTCTTAAAGTTGAAATCAATGGATCCGACGTCATTAACAATTTTTTGAAAACATTTTCGTTTGACAATATTCTGTTCAGAAATCAGATTATTTCAATAATTACATAAAATCATGATTCATTACTGTTAACATACCTTGAACATTTACGTGCACGCTTTATGTCTTTGATACGGTACTCTTGCGGTTCTTCCGAAAGACGACCGACTGGTAGAACAGCTGCATCTATTATTTTTTCTATTACCGTGAATTAACGACAATATCGACAAACGAAGATGTTTTCAGAAGATTGTTAATGACGTCGGATCCATTAATTTCAACTTTAAGAAGACCAACAGTAAAAAAATCAATGCGGTTGTTACCAGCAGCATACAAACTTTTACAAAAATCTCAGAACGAAAATAATTCTGCAACAGATAACGAAACAGACGTGGACGAGGTCCTGTGAAATTATTATGAACATGTACGATTAAAAAAACCCTGATAACTTACTAAAACCAGCATATCTGTATGTAATTCATCATTGAAATAACCAAAATGCCCGGCCAGACCCGGCCAAAATTTTTTGGCACACTTATACTACATTCTATGGCGATTCAAGCGATGCTAACTTTAGCTGCCAGTAGCTGCCTATTTACGGAAAAAAATTAGTTGTAAAAACGGTAAAATTTATGCTTCAAATCCATTTTTAAAGCAAATAAAGCAATATATGATATATATACCTTCTAAAAAGTTACGTATTTGGATAGTATCCAAAAGTTTGTAGAACATGTCGAACCTGTTAGATGAGGTTTTGTGTACAAGAAGTTTAAAAAACTGATTTTAAGGGGGTCACGACAGAAAGTCAATTATATCTCGCAAACCATATGATGCAGATACATAGTATCTTCGGCAAAGTTTAATGAAATTCAAAGTTCTACAACTTTGCCGAACACATGACCATGCTATCTAGTTTCTATAAAAAATTAATTTATTAAAATTTGTTATCCCCTTAATATACAATTATATGAAAATGTCATTAGATGCAGAATACTTTTTTATGAAACTTCTCCTAAGACACCTAAGCTCGAAAACGTCAGGAAAAGCGAGAAAAAACTTTTGACCGCCTTTTTCCAGACTGGTCCCACTGTGCGTAGGGAAGACGGGAAGAGGTTCACATATGCAAACAAAACTGCAAATATTAGTATAAAGTGCAATGTTTAGCAAGCAATAAACCCGAATCGATTCGCTTTTCGCGTTATCGAGAAAAAAATATTTGAAATAAGGCAAAAAATATGGTGTAAAAAGTACTATGCCCCCTTAATTATTTTAGCTCGTTACAGCAAACCAAAAGCTCTCTACTCTATTATTTCACTTTCTATCTCCAACTATCGTCTATGTAATGTATCTGAAACTAGTGGGACAGATTAGTCTGAGCCTGCTAGTGGAAGAAACCGGTGCGCTATACGGTCTAGTGCATATCCAAGTAACAAAGCTTGGTAGATCACGAGAGAACTATCCCTTATGGCTTATATAAAATTAAAATGAGGCCTGATCATATTTGCAATGTCACTTTGGATAACGGTCAGGCTTGGTAGGTTCTCACCCAACATATGCGTGCATATGTAGATTGGCAGAAAGTGTTCTGCCAGGGTGTGGACTGATAAATTATAATTACAAGTACAATATTTTGAGTTTAGGCAATAATACCTTTCAAAAAAAAAGTAATAGCAAACAAATCGGTTCAGCCATTTCCGGGAAACAGGCGATACAAAAGTCGCGTCGCGCGCATACACACACACAGATATTGCTCAGTTCGTCGAACTCTGTCGATTGGTATATGTGGCTCGGCCCTTCGGCTCTCGGATCGATTTCGTGTTTTTCGACCAATTGCTAAACCTTTGTTATAGTATATAACAAAGGTAAAATTCCAAAATTTTAGTTGTCACCCGTTATATGAAAGTCGTGCTTAAAATTAGTTGAAAATTGCTTATCTTTAGGATCGTATGTCTACCTATGCCTATGATTAGTACGAAAGAAAGAATAGTTTACTAGTCTATGGTAACCCAAGTAACAATCCAATAGCAAATTGGTCTTATGCATTTCTTATAGTAGTTTTATCAGAGCATTGCAAAATCTATCAGGTTTTATAATGTTTTTCCTCAAGTGAATGTTATCTTATTTGATTAACATTTCTGAAATATGATTGAAGGAGACTTGAAGAAACACGCATAAAACTGAAATATCAATAAGTGTAATTCACCTTATAAGTGGTTTTAAAGGATTAAAAACGACGCTCCTTAAAACCTAGCAATAGTTTTGACAAAAATTTATGACATTCTTCTGCAAAATTGGTTTGTCTTAACAATACTACCATAAAACCGTCTTAAAACCGTATATTCTTGTAAGAGAAATCATACTCTGAAGAAAGAACATTCGAGCGTAAATAACTGATCTGTCAAAATGGGCATCTGAACCAGGAGAAAATTGAACAAATATGGATCTTTAAATCGAAACTTTAGCAAGATTTCATATGAAAAATCAGCGAAATCAAAAAACAATGAATGTTTCCAAATGAACTGAGGAAGGACTATGCCGGTGATGATGCATCAATGGTAGATTTGTATGTTATTCGAAAATTTGGTTCGATTGTATTTTGACAGAGGCGGTGCCGGTGCCGGCTTGTAGAGTTGTTTTTTTTTTTAAACTGAATATAGAGGTCATTAGCCGGTGTTGAGAAAATGTTCAAAGGGGTTGAAGCAGTTGAAGCATATTTTTTTTAAAGACGGTTGTAACGACAAAGTATATAAAAAATTTTGCAGATTAAACTTTACGCATGGAACTGCCGTGCAGCCCTCTTTTAATTTTTAAAATCAATTTGTATTGGTAATCATAATGACTGCTGTACTTAAAAAATATTAAACTCAATATAAGTAGGTGAACCTCCAGCACAAAAAACATCTTACATTGACACTTTGTTGACGTTTTCTTTGTGATTATCTCAAATTATCTTGCAAAAACTTAGTCCCCTTAAGGGGAAACCGAAAGTGGCTCAAAGATGGCTGGGTAAACGGCTACCATTCGAAGCAAAGCAAAGCAAAGCCATGGGTTTATACCGTCTTTAGACATTACCCTTCTTTATCGACAGACTTCGCAGCCGGCTGTTAGAGTACAGGAAAATTACGGGGCCAGTGTAACAATCCTACTGACACTAACTAGCAAGCACCGCCTAGCCGAGATTCGAACACCATTCGAAGCATGTATTGTTTTGCGCCTTAAAAATGCATCTGTATTGGCAGAGTACGCTTTCGCCACGTAATCAGTGCTTCCAGCGCTGTTATAATTTCCTAAAACTTGTAATTCAATTTATCGATCTGCTATGTATCAATAAACGCTCAGCAAAACATAATTGCTAATGGAAAATAAATTTAACTGATCATATCGATCATTACGTGTTCATAAAAGCGACCAATGTATAATTTGGAATTAGTTAATAGATATTTGGTTGCGCACATATTTCGTTGAACTAGCGATTTCCGAAAAAGCAGCAACACAGTATCAAACTTTCGTCACATCAATGAGCTTTTAAAGAGCTTTCAACTTTCGCCGCATCGATGAGCTTAGAGTGAGGTAAACAAACAAAACGCAAACGCAGGAATCAAAAACGCAATCCAATGCAAGCGGAATAATTAAACATCCTAGTGATCCTACGCATTATTCAGTTGCTGCTAGTGATGTCCGATTTTTCCAGTTAATCGATTAGTTAATAATCGATTACTTTTTGGGCGGCCAATAATCGACATCGATTAATCGGCGCTATATAATCGATTAGTCGAAATAATCGATTGGTTATAACCTTTACGTCCCGATACCAAAAATAAGGATACTAGCAGTTACACTTTCGGCTCTATCTCCATTGTTGTTCAATTGATTCATATGCAACTAACGTTAAAAGAACTCCATCAGATTGGTCGGTAAATAGCAACAGGATGGCAAGGTTGTCATCTCCCATATATTTGGTGCGTAACCGACATCACTGGCACTGGCATACGAAAAATGGCCTGTTCGCCCTAAGGCAATGTTAAATCGGGTAACAAAACTTGTTGCTGGCTGTACCAAATGATGGCAGTTTAAGATTATTTATGCAGTTTATGAATATTCTTGCGGATTGCGGTTTTGTAATATATTATACATCATATAATATTTTTCTGTTGAATGAGTGAAAATACGACAACAGTTTATCCAGTTTTGGTGAAAGCGGAATGAAAATAGATGTTCGTTATGCTGAAATTCTAGCGTGCCACACCGTCGGTAAACAGCAGGTTTTTTTCTTGAGCTGTTTTCTTTTCAGCTGGATACCAGGCTTAAGACTTGACCCCTATTTATCGACAGACTTCACATCAGTAATATTAAAGGGCTATTAGGACAATTACGAAGCTAGTGCAACAACTCTACTGATTCTATCTAGGAGCATCGCCGAGCCGAGATTTGAACATGCGAATACGACGACCAGTTTGTTAGATCAGCATCGTACCTCGAAACCAACTAAGCGAAACCAACTAACTGGCTAATCGCGTGTGGTTAATTTAGTAGCTAAACGCCAGCCACTGTAATAAATTAAATTTGTTAGAAATTGTTAAATAATAAAATTTTAAAAAATCCAGCATAATCGATCGACCAGGTAATCGATTATCTAATAATCGGAACATAAAGCTATCGATTAAAAATTAATCGATTATTTTAACAGATAATCGATTAGTTCGATTAATCGAGAAGTAATCGGACATCACTAGTTGCTGCTGTTAATTTTGATTGAATCGGAATGCCTTGATAAAGAAAACAAACCCTTTTTCGGGATGTTTGTAGTCAGTGCGGTTGGCTGCGGATCAGCTGTTTATGTTTGCAAGCTCCGCTATTTGACATATATTACCAATACTAATACAATATTCAAATAAACGTTTAGGTTTTTAACGAACACATGAGATGTACAGTACAGTGTTTTGTCGCACTAACACAATAACGTTAGCCACTTTCGGTTCCGCCTTAAGTAATTCAAACAATTCTTGTTCAAGCACAACTTGTCTTCTTCAAGAATACAATAAGTATAGATGAACTTATCGACCTCTTGGAAAATTTTTCTTTGTCTTGTGCAAGAAATGTTAGTCTAATAAGCGCCTTCAGGTTGATTTAGTTAAAACCATTGAAAAAACCCCGATTTAATCCACCTAGTGGTGAAAGGAACCTTTGTTATACGGTCTTACTTACTATTTGAGATAGAAATCGACACGTTTTCGCAACATAATTAACCTATTGGTCAACGTTGCGTAATGCGTTGGTTTACATAAAATTTTTGAAAATTGAATAAGTTTACATATTTTGAACAAAATAGGAACACTTAAATTTTGATAGATCCTTTTTTCATGAAATTGCTGAGTAAGGATAAGTAAGTTGTTATTAATTTGAGTAAGTGCAAATAAAAGTAAGTTGTAAGAGGAAATCTTATTCTTTAACATATACATTGCCTAGTAAAGCTCTAGTTTATAGGTTTTTGAACTATGCATAATTTCCTGTAATGCCATTCTATTTGATTCACATCAATAGAGTTTTCTAGAATAATTTTCATCAATTTTTATTAACCTTCGGTTACTCACGCTGTTGTATTTTGTACAACACGTGTAGGTTTTTCAACGCCATATTGTTATAAAGTTACAAATCGTTGTTTAACTAACGTATATTCTTCAATAAACTTATTCTGAGCAAAATGTCATAATTATTCAATGCATTAATAATTTAAATTGTTGGGAAAATAGATCAGCATAAACCGCCATCACAGAAACGAAGCAATCAGCAAGCGAAATGTACCGCAATTGACCCCAAGTGGAATTTTCTCTCGTTTCTCCATATGGAAAAATGGTGTCTGTATGCAGGAAAACTACCCAATGTAAAATGTTTAAAATGTATCCGTCTGCTGGGAGTCGAGTAATTCGTAGTCAAAATTAGGGTATTTTTTATAATCAAAGGTCTACAGTTCCTTAACAAGCAAATATAGAGGTATACTATATTCAGCAAAGTTGTGTATTTTTATCATTTGTACAACTTTGTAATACATGAAAAAGTCATACTACAATTACAAAAAAAGCAAAAATATAAAACCTGATTTTACAAATTCATATACAATAAATAAGATTTTTCTATCTCAGCTGCATCTCTGCAGCTGCAGCTGAAGGTTACTGTCTTTAGCAAAATTTCTTGTAATAATATGCTCTATAACTTTGCAGAACACATCAATGTGTTATATTGACACTAAAGAAAAATATTTTTTTTTGTTTCACTTTTAGGGGGATTAATCAAAATTTAGATTCCACCAGACGATAGAGCTTCTAATTTCAAGAAACTATTCTAAAGGTTCGATAAACCTAAAACCAAGTTTTCCCAGTCAAAACTCTAGTACGCACATTTTCTTTGGCTATTGTGCGCGCGAGTAACTGTGTTACAAAAGTTGGCGCGAGTGTTCGAGGGTTAATATCTTTTGACCGCTACAACCAATTCTTATGAAATTTTGCATATATATTCGTAGTGTCAAAACCTTTCGTTTGATATTAAAATAATTGAAATTAGGTAAATTATCTTGGTTAAAATCATTATAAATTACACGGTGTTACACGGAAAAAATACTTCTCAAATGACCTAGTGTACGTTGTTAGTTACACCTAGTACATCATAAAAACACATTTGAAATCTTCCTACCACCCCCAAAATTTCAAGTTATTGCAAAAAAACGTTTTTTGGCTAGGTGTTCACATACTATCATGAATAACTCAATAATTTTTCAAGCGATTTTAAGTGTTTTATGCATTTTTGGAAAGCTTAAAGGACAAGCTTTCAGAATATATACACATTCACTATGGTTCTACAAAAGTTAGACGAGATTTTTTCAATTAAATATGAAATTTACCTACAAAAATGAAATTTTTCTCACTTTAGGGATCCTTAAAGTGACCTTAAAAATTACCCACATTCCTGAGCTCAACATCACTTGTTTTATATTCAATCCTAAGACTTTGGTCAAAATTTCAGCCAAATCGGTCAACATTTGCAACTTTGAGACCATTTTTAAGAGTTGTAGAATTGGTTGCTTCCCATATTGGACCCGCCTAAACTTACAACTGAGCATCTTGTACACGATGTAAGATATTAAAAAAAAATTTTTTTGTGTCACTCCGTTATATTGTTAATTTTGGTGTGGTGTATACGGTTGCTCATAACTTTGAAATTAAATCAATCATTCAATAGTGATCTATTAGGATATATTACACAGGTCTGCATCAAAAAAACTGCATAAGATTTTTCAACTGATTCTTATAGAATTTTGTCCACTGAATTCAGAAAAAATAATAAAAATTGTCCATCACGTCACGTTTTCATGTAATATTTGTTGAATAATCTTGAAAGTTGATTTTAGACATAAAGCAGCAGAAATATCCCGGATGTAAATTACATTAAAAAATTGAGTTTTACATCAGAATTGTATTTATTAATGTAAACCCTTCCATGTTTTGGAAGAAAACCATATACGATGGAGAAACTATGGAGAATATTATTTTAAAGTAAATTTGGTGCGCTCAAATACACCCACTTGCTCTCAGTCGACTGTGCTGCCTTATAGAAGCAAATTTGACAAAAGTCATGTATGAAACATTTGTAGAACTGAATGTAATCTACAATCATTCTGAATTGAGTACTCCATTACTTTTGTATATACGTGGTAATAGTATTGCAACTTTCTCGTTAGCTCAAACAAACGTTCTATTTATATAACAAGGCTTAAAGGCAGTCTTTATTATAAATGAAAAAAATTATGCACTACTCTATTCAACAAAATTGTAGATTATATTCAGCTCTACAAATGATTCTTACATATCTTTTACAGATTTTACTTCTGTGAGGCAGTTGTGAGCAGGGATGGTTCGATCACTTTGACTCAATTTTGATTCATTTGACAGTACCATCTCAACCGATCCAAATATGACAATGTTATGTATGGGACATTTGTAGAACTAGTTCTAATCTACAATTTTTCTGAACAAAGTTTTGCTGTATCTTTTGTAGTTACGGTGCTACAACGCTAGTAACTCATCAGTGACTAAATGAACGTTCATTTAGTCACTAATAAGATACTAGCATTGTAGCGCAGTAACTAGAAAAGATACAGCAAAACTTTATTCCGTAAAATTATAGATAATAACCTGTTCTACAAATGCCCCAAAATGATCGAACCATCCCTGGTTGTGAGTTGAATTTGCGTTAGTGAGCATACCTGAGTACATTAACCCAGTGTTGGAGAGCAAAAAAAGAGTAAAGATAAAAATTTCAGTTCAGTAGTATTTTTCCTGTATTTATTAAGTAAAAATTTACTGAAATAACAGAAAAAGATCTTATTTAGGTTTTTTAATACGAATCTGTGATAATAATTTTTCCATCTAATTTGTGACTTTTCCATATAAGAAGCATAATTTGCAAAAAATCTGTACGTGATAGAGAAAAACGGAAATCAATTTTGGATTCAGCACCCCAAAAACATATGATTCACCTAAAATATCTCATGCATCTGAAAAAAAATTTATTTTTGCAGACCTGTGTTATCTTTCAAATGAGACTAATAGCGCATAAATCGGTTTGGCCATCTCTAAGAAACAGGCGATAATTATTACCTTGTCAAAACAGGTTTTTTAAGCATAACTTTTAAACTACTTGTTTGTTTTCAATTAAAAATTCCTGAATAACTTAGCTTTAATAAGAGCTTTCATTTGATACTAAGATTGCTGAAATCTGGATTGCTGGTAAAAAGCGAACAGGACTGTTTTGATTACTTTTGAAATTCTAGCCAATTGCATATGGGCGTTTATAAATATGTTGTTATACAATACCATAAGTGATCTTATATTTTTAAATAAATGTTCGGACACCTAAAAGACTTTTTGCCGCAATTTGTTAAAAATTTGGTAGCTATCAACTTCTTCATGTAATTATTGAATTTTTTTTTTAATTAAATTTTTAAATAATCTAGTGAAAATAACCGGCGCGTTAAAATTTTCTAACTTTCATGTCACAAAACATCGACAAACTGAGCTTGACATGAAAAATTTCTCATTGATTGACAACAAAGCAGCTGCTTTTATTTTCAATTTTCATTTATATTCATTTTGGAAAAGTAATATCTGTAAATGCTTTTTCTCTCATAGCTTTTAGTCAATTTAAACAAATTAAGACTGTGAAAAGTGTATGATGTCTTGCAAGTGTTCTTTGAGACGACAACCATAAAATCATCAACACTTGTAGTTTTCTTTTAGTTTCAACAGACTCTTGGAAGTCACTATAAATGCATATCGATAAGAATTACAAGTTTTAAAAGGACCTTTGGAAATATTCTTGAGAACCTTCTTTAGTGTGGGCCTCCCCAGATTTATAAGGGTTTTATGGGTGTTTTATCGCAGATTTGTAGAATTGCAAGTTTTATATTCGGTTTTAAGGAGCAAATGCTGGAAACCACTTCAAGTGCATCTTAAAATTGAATTTGTTACTTGGGAAGGAAATGTATTCGGAAGTGAGTAAAGATAAGGTAAAGGTTATTAATAGTGGGCTCGTACGTCAGCGAGTATAGAGGAAAAGGACACAAACGTAAGCAGTATCAAGTTAACCTAAAAATTATGAAACTTATGTACTATACAGGACTATAAGGCCAAATCACCTAACGTCTTCCATAGGTAACATTTGGGTAGTAATGGGAATTGAAAAATCAACATATTCCACTTTTTAACACGTGCTTGGTTACCACCTTGCAACGACCATGACAACGACGCTGTTTGATTTTGAACGTAGTGTCTGTTACTTTCCCTCGATAATAATCGTGCTAGCCGAAGACGTTGCGTATACGATGGATGGGATGAACGGGAAAACAAAATGTCGGTTTTTTAGTATTTTCAGCTTTTCTTTATATATATACTAGCTGACCCGACAAACTTCGTATTGCCACAAATTAACCTGTGTTGTACATAAATCATGAATCTCGGATGATCTTTGTCACAATCTCGAGTTTTGCAAGCCCCCCAGTGGGCGGCGCTTCCGACGGCTGGTCACCGGCAACACTCTCGACCGTCTCGTCCTGAATGATCTAGTGTTACTGTAGATAGTTTTTGTGGTCTTGTATTAACTAATGTTTTATGGAAGAGTCTCGAATGTCTCGGGTTCGATTAGTTTTTGAGTTTCGCAAAAATTTCTGTTTTATTTGTATGAGAGTCCATATCCCCCTACCACAGGGGTGAGAGGTCTCTAACTATCGTAAAATAAATTCAAGACTCCAAAATCTCCCACATGCCAAATTGGGTTCCATTTGCTTGATTAGTTCTCAAATTATAAGGAAATTTGAATTTCATTTGTATGGGAGCTCCCCTCTTAAAAGGGGAAGGGGTCGTAATTCACCATAGAAAAAATTTCTGCCATCTAAAACTCCCACATACCAAATTTGGTTCCATTTGATTGATTAGTTCTCGAGATAAGAGGAAATTTGCATTTCATTTGTATGGAAGCCCACCCTCTTAAAGGGGAGATGGGCCATAACTCGCTTTCTATAGAAGAGAGGGGTCTCAATTCACCATAGAAAAAAATCTTGCGTCCAAAACCACTTACAAGTCAAATTTGGTTCCATTTGCTTGATTAGTTCTCGAGTTATGAGGAATTTTTTTTTCATTTGTATAGGAGCCCCCCCCCCTCTTAAAGTGGGGAAATCCATAGAAAATATACCATAGAAAATATTCTTGCCTACAAAAATACCCACATGATAAATTTGGTTCCATTTGCTTGATTAGTTCTAGAGTTATGAGGAAATTTGTATTTCGTTTGTGTGAGAGCCCCCCCTCTTAAAAAGGTAAGGGGTCCTAATTCATCATAGAAAAAATGGTTGCCTCCAAAAACACCCACATGCCAAATATGGTTCCATTTGCTTGATTAGTTCTCGAATTATGAGGAAATTTGTATTTCATTTGTGTAGAAGCACCCCCTCTTAAAGTTGGGAGGGGTCCTAATTCGCTATAGAAAATATTTTTGCCTCCAGAAACCTCCACATGCCAAATTTGGTTCTATTTGCTTGATTAGTTCTCGAGTTATGAGGAAATTAGTATTTCGTTTGTATAGGAGCCCCCCTCTTAAAGTGAGGAGGGGTTCTAATTCACCATAGAAAATATTCATGCCCTAGAAAACTTTCACATGCCAAATTTGGTTCCATTTGCTTGATTAATTCTCGAGTTATGAGGAAATTTGCATTTCATTTGTATAGGAGCCCCCCTCTTAAAGTGGGGATGGGTCCTTATTTACCATAGAAAATATTCTTGCCCTCGAAAACTTTCACATGCCAAATTTTGTTCCATTTGCTTGATTAGTTTTTCAGTTATGAGGAAATTTGTATTTCATGTGTATAGGATCGCCCCCTCCTAAAACGGGGA
Organism: Sabethes cyaneus; assembly: GCF_943734655.1. NCBI lineage: Eukaryota > Metazoa > Arthropoda > Insecta > Diptera > Culicidae > Sabethes > Sabethes cyaneus. Next base: position 129,309,875 of record NC_071355.1, read on the forward strand.
GTGGTCCCAATTCATCATAGAAAAAAATTTTGTCTCCAAAAACACCCACATGCCAAATTTGGTTCCATTTGCTTAATTACTTCTCGAGTTATGAGGAATATTGTGTTTCTTTGGTACAGGAGCCCCCCCCCCTCTTAAAGTGGGGAGGGGTCCTAATTTACAATAGAAAATATTCTTGCCCTCGAAAACCTTCACATGCCAAATTTGGTTCCATTTGCTTGATTAGTTCTCGAGTTATGAGGAAATTTGTATTTCGTTTGTATAGGAGCCCCCCCCCGCTTTTAAAGTGAGGAGGGGTTCTAATGCACCATAGAAAATATTCATGCCCTAGAAAACTTTCACATGCCAAATTTGGTTTCATTTGCTTGATTAATTCTCGAGTTATGAGGAAATTTGCATTTCATTTGTATAGGAGCCCCCCTTCCTAAAGTGGGGAGGGATCCTAATTCATCATAGAAAAAAGTTTTGTCTCCAAAAACACCCACGTGCCAAATTTTGTTCCATTTGCTTGATTAGTTCTCGAGTTATGAGGAAATTTGTATTTCATTTGTATAGGAGCCATCCTGTTAAAGTGGGGAGGGGTCCTTATTTACCATAGAAAATATTCTTGTCCTCGAAAACTTTCACATGCCAAATTTTGTTCCATTTGCTTGATTAGTTTTTCAGTTATGAGGAAATTTGTATTTCATGTGTATAGGATCGCCCCCTCCTAAAACGGGGAGGGGTCCCAATTCATCATAGAAAAAATTTTTGTCTCCAAAAACACCCACATGCCACATTTGGTTCCATTTGCTTAATTACTTCTCGAGTTATGAGGAATATTGTGTTTCTTTGGTACAGGAGCCCCCCCTCTTAAAGTGGGGAGGAGTCCTAATTTACTATAGAAAATATTCTTGCTCTCGAAAACCTTCACATGCCAAATTTGGTTCCATTTGCTTGATTAGTTCTCGAGTTATGAGGAAATTTGTATGGAAGCCCCCCCCTTTTAAAGAGGAGAGGAGTTATAATTCCCCTTATAAAGAGGGTCTCAATTTACCATAGAATAAATTCTTGTCACCGAAAACACCCACATGCCAAATTTTGTTCTATTTGCTTGATTAGTTGTCGAGTTATGCAGAAATTTGTGTTTCATTTGTATGGAAGCCCCCCCTCTTAGTGGGGGGAGGGGTTTCTAACCATCACTAAAACCTTTCCTGGCCCCAAAAAACCTCTACATGCATATTTTCATGCCGATTGGTTAAGTAGTTTTCGATTCTATAAGGAACATACGGACAGACAGACAGACAGACAGAAATCCTTCTTTATAGGTATAGATATATATATATATATATATGTATATACATATTTTTTTTGTTTACAGGTTATAAAAATGGAAAAAACTGTCATCCAATCCTTTCCCGGAGAGCTACAACATTGCTTAGATACGTTTACTGAAGCAAAGGATGCCGCTTGTTTTGAATCCCTCCTCAATTCATTGACCGCAATTAGCCCACTCAATAATGATCAAGAAGCATATTTATATGACAAAGTGATATCAATACTTAAAGACACACTAAATCACCATAACATCTATCCCGTATCTAAATCCGACGAAAGTCTTCTTGATACTATCAAGCACCCTTTATTCTGTTTGTTCGAAAAATTGGTTCAAACAGAAAGTAAATGCAAGAGCACTATAGCAAATTTTATATTGTGGGCATACAATCACATTCCAAGCACTGGATATTTGATGCTACATTACCTTAAGGTATTCGCTAAACTACAAGCTCGACGAAAGGAAACTATATCTCCGACATTCAAGACGAGTGTATACAATTTGTTTTGTGCTCTAATTAATTCATCTGTTGAAGTTCAATTAGAAATAGATTTAAATTTGCTTGAAAAAGAAAACACACAAATGTTTTTCTGGATCCTTCCGGACCTATACAAAGAATTCAAAAATGTAATGGTAAATAATTCCAAAATTATTGCGTTGTTTATTGGTTCTATTGATGCAAATGACCTACGTGACACTATATTCAGTGTAACTCAAGGAAAACTAGTAATGTTTAGCAATGACCATATCATTGGTGTAATAAGAGAAAGTTTGGAGTATGAAACATTTGAACAATTTTGTTTTTGGCAGCTTATCCATGCGCACGGTGTGCCACTGGAGTCTTTTCAGGTAAGCGTATATATTAATTCTTTTAATTTTTTAATATATAATCAATTAAATTAATTTAAATTTGTTATAGTATAAGAGCATCCGTAACGGCGCGCTGCTAAACCCAATTTAGCAGCTCTCTGTTATCACTCCGTACCGATTGCATATCATTCCCCCGAAAACCATTCCCCAGAAATCCACTCCCCAGAATTCCAAACCCCAGAATGACCAATTCGCCAGAATATACCATTCCCCAGAAAGTCATTATCCCGAAAATACCGTTCCCCAGAAAGCCAATTTCCAGAACATACCATTCCCTAGAAAATTGTGTCCCAGAATGAGCCTCTTCTTAGAAAGTTATGATAGATCATTCGGGCGAACGTCACTGGGCCAAATATCGGTAGCTCTAATAACACTAGCTCGACTGTAATTCTACTGTTTTACCTGACTCACTGCGAATATGCGTGTTATTGAAATAAAACGTCACCATGCGTTTTATTCGTTTATAACGCATATGCAGCTAATATCGATAACAACCGATTTTTTATAAGTTGTGCTTTTGTTATTGCATTTAACTTGTAAAAAGTTGCATAAATAACAATTCAGTTTCACAATACAATTATTGCGTACTACTAGCACTTGCAATATAACGTTTAAGTACGTTATTTTTAGTGATCAAAATCAACGATATTTTCGATACAAGGGCGATATTTTTCGAAACCTTTCGAACCAACACGATACCGCGAATACAACGCTATGCGCAGTGAGTCAGGTAACACAGTAGCGGTTTGGAGGATCTCACCGTTTCAGTTGTGAATCGTTACGAGGACTAAAGGTTTGTAACTAACGGTCAGTAAACCAGATTTCCAGGACCTGCACTGCCTAAAAGCATTGTATTGTACCTTAGTTCGTCCCCTTTTTGAAAACGCCAACGCGCGCCTGATTTGGACTCCGCATAAGCTTTATTGGAAACTTCAAAATGAACGAGTGCGAAAGAGGTTTAAACCATTGGCCTTACGTAGTTTGCCTTGGTACAACCTAGAAAATTTTCCCCTTTATCCCGATCGTTACTGCTTGCTTGATCTAGATAATTAGAACGTCGAAGCAAAATTCAACGGGCTCTGTTTGCGGTAAACTGTTACATGATTGATTTACCGTAATTACTTTCGTTAGTGAATTTACGTGCAGTACAAGGATCTTTATGACCATCCCCACCAATAATTCTACCAATCCGGCCTATTGTTGGGTATGTGCTGACACAGGGATAGCTCCTAAAGGGAAAAAGATAGATCTCTACTATTTTCGACGAAAATGTGTAATTTGATGCGATTACCAATTTCTTAGAACATCTAAAAGGCGTACGAAGTGTTATTAACACTAGATATACTAGACCAGTCATTTTGACTGGTCGTGCAATTTCAATTTGAAATTTCTACAACATATAACATTTGATTTTAGAAACGATGTTATGACTTTTGTAGCTATAAGTAGAGAATACATTTTATGAACTTAATGCTACTTTATATATATTAGTAACAAATATAATTTTTGTTTTTGGCATTTATACCAGCACCAGTCAAAATGACTGGTGCAAGATTTTATGAAGAAATGTAGCATTACGGGAGAACGGTGAGTCCGAAGCATGAAATTATTCAGTGAAATGCCGTTCCCAATGGTTCTTGGCCATTTTTGTAGAGTTTTGTCGAGAATCGGTCCTTTTCGGCGGTTCTATTATTCAGCTGACCGATTTCTCGCCGGATCTCTTTGAGATCGGAAGTCGAAACGCCCTTAGGCTCTCATACGTTGCTTTTGCTCCATTTCCTTTGGCTATATCAGCAATTGAGATCCCTATCAAAGAACTGCTTCCACTCACCAATTACTATGCGCTCGTTTGTGGCCAGGTTTCCCTGCTCGTTCCTACACATATCAGGTCTCGGTGTGTATCCTTTACGAGATCGGTTCACCTTCTCATAGAACTTGTGCATCTCACTAGCCTGAAATAGTGGTTCTAGCTCTCCTTCTGGCGTTTTGCGGCCTCACTGATAGCCGAACATATCCTGCTACATTTATCTTCGAGGGTCGAAGCACCTGGCCACAGCGGAAGGCGCATAGTATGCTCGTAGTTCTCATTACATTCCGGGTTGTCTAATTATCGATTGTTTAACCGAGGGTGGCTATTTTGAGCGCACGTGTACTGCTACTAGGTAATGATCTGAGTCGATATCCGTACCCCGTAGGGAGAGTACGTTGGTGATGTTCGAGAAACTCCGACCTTCGATGAGAATATAGTCGATTAAGTTCAATGTTAGTTGGTCAGGTGATCTCCTGGTGGTTCTGTAGATCTATGTGGGGAAAGAATGTGTTTCTGATCCCCAGGCCTCGGGAAGCTGCAAAGTTGATGCATCGCTGGCCGTTAACACTATACATTGCTTCCCTGTCGATCTGATCGTTCATGTCCCCAATGACGATGATATCCCGTAGCGAGCACTCGAGCAGCTATCGTATGTTGCCTCCAGCAGGACATAGAACGCTTTTTTCTCGTCGTCGGGTCTACCTTCGTGTGGCCAGTGCACGTTTATGATGGTGTAGTTGAAGAAGCGGCCTGTTATCCTCAACACACATATCCTCTCGCGATCCTGCATTCTGCCCATCACTACGAAGCCCGTTCCCAGTTCGTTGGTTGCTCCACCGTTCTGGCAAGATTGGGCCTTGCCGCCACGGATCCCCCAAACCTTCACGCCTTTGCGACAGATCTCCTGTAGTGCCACAATGTCGAACTTTTGCGGTTCCAACTGAACGAGCAACATTCTGTCGCCATCCACGAAATTTGGTTTTACAGTTCCAGGTAGGAAGCATCCATTCCAAATCCTTGCTTCATCGCCTGTCCATGCTAAATGTTTCCAGTTGAATTTTCTTGATTTTTCGTAATATTTTAGATATAAAAAGCGTGACTTACTAGGGCTATGCTGCCGAGTCTCATGATGGGGCTGCCATCGTATAGTGCCGAGACAAAACAGTGCCTCCTTGCCTGTCGGTATACGACCTTAGTTACCATCAGGGTTGGTTACCACATCTCCGCTAAGATTGCTCGTATTCCGGCTGGTAGGGTAATCAACCTATTTTGCACCCTATCTGCAGCTGTACATAATTTGGACACTTCCAACAAAATTAAATGATAGCGTCCAGATTATGTACAACTGCAGATGAGGTCCAAAACAGGTCGGTTACCCTACCACGAGGAGGTGGAGATAGAAGTTGCTGGATAAGAGACTAAGGACCACTATAGGGTCTGTGTTGCACATTATTCAGTAGTTCACCAACCGTTTCTTATCCACCAGTCATTTTAACTGGTTTTGGTATAAATAGGTATATTTAAAATGCTGGTATATCTAGTGTTAAAGAGATAGATAAAAAAACTATTTTTAAGTGTGTCCCTAAGAGTTTGGCTCTATAACTTTTTTCATGTAAGAAATAGGAACCTTCAGCACTCAACGAAATTTCTTGAAATTAGTTTCTCTACAAGTTTTCTGTAGACAGCAATCATTTCTGACTTGAAATAGAGAAAATAATTTTTGTATCTGCTTAGGGACACCTTAATGTCCAAATGTTTTTTCATCACTAGAAAGTGCTTTTTAAATGAAGAAACTTTTCTGAAGCAACTATTATGCTATATCTTAATGTTTCGATGCTATTACTTATGTCTCACTTGTTTTGAATCCGTCCGGCTGTCCGCCGTGACGTTACAACGCGAGCTTCAATCAGTTGTAATTTAGGTTCTACTTAACTTATCTTCATTCTTTAGGCACCGTTTTAAAGCTAATTATGAGTACAAAGAGAACACGGATTATTAGATTGTTCGAATTTGTACTTTTCTGCGAAAGCGAAAAAGTACGCCTTTTTCGTGACCTTGCAACGCAAAAAAATGGCCCTATTTTATCCACTTGAAATACAAAATAACTGCAAAATTACATCCAAACTTTTTTTGGAATGGATTCAGTATATATTTCTTTGTATGTTGGTCGAAAACGAGTGATATTATTAAATGTTTTAGCGCACTGTAGCAACATTTTTAAAAATATCTCGAAAAATCATTTATTTCTTGTAAATTTCATTTATTTTCGATGCACGTTTTATATAACTTCCGAAAATGCTAGAATACCCATTAAGGCAGTTTTTAAAGGTTCAAACATTGCCCAATCATGGAAAAACATTCAACTATGCTAAAAGCAATTTTTATAAAACGTTTGATTAGTATACCGGCCCGCGGAATGTGTTTTTTGTAAAAGTTTGTATGCTGCTGGTAACAACCGCATTGATTTTTCCACTCTTGGTCTTCTTAAAGTTAAAATCAATTTATTTGTTTATTTATTTACTATTTGATGGGGCTTTCAACCGTAGGTTGATTCGCCTCAATTAAAATCAATGGTTCCGACGTCATTAACAATCTTCTGAAAACATCTTCGTTTGTTGATATTCTGTTCAGAAATCAGATTACTTAAATCTTATATATAAAAATGGATTTCTTTTTGTCTGTCGGGATGTTCCTTATAGAATCGAAAACTATTGAACCAATCGGCGTGAAAATTAGCATATAGGGGTTTTGGGACCAGGGGGGCTCCCATACAAATGGAACAAAAATTTCTGCATAACTCGAGAACTATTCAAGCAAATGTAACAAAATTTGACATGCGGGTATTTTTGGAGACAAGAATTGTTTCTGTGGTGAATTGAGACCCCTCCCCTCTTTAGAACGGCAATTATGACTCCTCTCCCCTTTAAGAGGGGAGCTTCCATCCAAACGAAATACAAATGGAAGCTTCCATACAAATGCAATACAGATTTCCTCATAACTCGAGAACTAATCAAGCAAATGGAACCAAATTTGGTATATGAAGGTTTTCGGAGGTAAGAATTTTTTCAATGGTGAACTAGGACCCCTCCCCACTTTAGGAGGGGGGCTCCTATACAAATGAAATACAAATATTCTCATAACTCGAGAACTAATCAATTAAATGGAACCATATCTGACATGTGGGTGTTTTTGGAGGCAAGAATTTTTTTTATGATGAATTAGAGCAAGAATTTTTTTTAGAGAATTAGATTAATGTGGGGAATTATGACCCCTGCCCACTTCAATAGTGGGAGGGGGGGGGGGGCTCCTATACAAATGAAATACAAATATCCTCATAACTAGAGAACTAATCAAGCAAATGGAATCAAATTTGACATGTGGGGGGTTTTGGAGGCAGGAATTTTTTTATGATAGTTTGCGACCCCTCACCCCTATGGTAGGGGGATAAGGACTCTCATACAAATTAAACATAAATTTTTGCGTAACTCAAAAAACTAATCGAACTCGAGAAATTTTAGACTCTCATAAAACATTAGTCAATAATAAGACCACCAGAAACTATCAATAGTAACATTAGATGATTCAGGGCGAGACGGATACAGGCAAGGTGTTGCCCCTGCGGGGGGCAGCCCCCGTAGAGATCAGCTCTATCTAGGTTTATGTATTTTCCTAGATCTACTGACCTCTATTACTTTCCTTCAGTTGGGTCACCCCTGCGAAATGGTACTTTCTACGAAAAGATTTTCCGTGAAATGGTGCATCCCGCGTAAGGTTTTTCGCGAAATAGTGTTCTGCGAAATTCTATATTCCGCGTTATGGTCAACCGAGAATTGGTGTTCCGCAAAATGGTATTCGGCGAAATGGTTTGTAATGATGACGAATGTTTAAATGCAATCCGGATTGTTTTATCAGGCTAAGCAATGGGGGTAGTTGTTTTCTATTTTACTGTGAGGAAAATTTGTATATAAAAACACCCATGATTTCCTCAGAAACTTGCAAAACTCGAGATTGTGATAAAGGTCATCCGAGATTCAGGATTTATGTACAACACAGTTTAATTTGTGGCAATACAAAGTTTGTCTGGTCAGCTAGTAATTACATACACTCATATACAAGAAATAAGATGGCAAGTTAAAACGCCGGAGCACAAGGAAATGTTTGCAGCAAAGAAAAAGGAATACAGAAGGTTTTTAAGCGCAGACTTGGATTGTTTATAGACGTTGCAAAGCATGGTTCAGGTTCCAGTGACGATGGGAATACTGCACGGCGTTTTTTCAGGACCTGAAAGTAACCGCAGAGATTACCGCTTTGGATGCATTGAGAAATTCGCTGTAATAGTAAGCGTCTTGGCTCGTGGAAATAAAGTCGATGTAGCCAGTTTTAGAATTTATTGCTATGATATAAAAGCAAAGCCATGGGTTTATACAGTCTTTAGACATTGCCCTTCTTTATCGACAGACTTCGCAGCCGGCTGTTAGAGCACAGGAAAATTACGGGGCCAGTGCAGCGATCCTATCGACTAACTAGCAAGCACCGCCTAGCCGAGATTCGAACATATGAGGACTAGCTTGTTAGACCAGCATCGTACCTCGGAGCTAACTTGGCGGTTATTGCTATGATATACGGTTGGTATTATATGCCACAATCGGTTCATAGAATTTTAATTCACGTTGTAGATGCAGCTGTTCTACCAGTCGGTCGTCTTTCGGAAGAACCGCAAGAGTGCCGTAAAAAAGACATAAAACGTTTTAGATAAAAGCGTCCACGTAAAATGTTCAAGGTATGTTAAAAGTAATAAATCATGCCTCCCAGTTGGCTTCGAGGTATGACACTGGTCTAATAAACCAGTCGTATGTTTGAACTCGGCTGGGAGAGGCTGCTAGAGTCAATAGGATCGTAGCAACTGGCCCTGCAATTGTCCTGTACTCTAACAGTTGGCTGCGAAGTCTGTCGTATAAAAAACAGAAGGTCAAGTTTCGATAACGAAATGTAGCACCTAGGCTATGCTTTGCTTTCTGAACAGAATAACGACAAACGAATATGTTTTCAGAAGATTGGTAATGACGTCGGAACCATTGATTTTAATTTTAAGAAGACCAATAGTAAAAAATCAATGGGGTTGTAACCAGCATCATACAAACTTTTACAAAAATCCCAGAACGAAAATAATTCTGCAACAGTTAGCGAAACAGACGTGGACGAGGTCCTGTGAAATTATTATGAACATATAAGAATAATAAAACCCTGATAACTTACTAAAACCAGCATATCTGTATGTAACTCATAAGTGCAATAACCAAAATGCCCGACGAGACCCGGCCGAGATTTTTGGCACACTTATACTATATTCTATGGCGGTTCAAGCGATGCTAACTTTAGGTGCCAGTAGGTGCCTATTTACGGAAAAAATACTTGTAAAAACGGTAAAATTTATGCTTCAAATCCATTTTTAAAGCAAATAAAGCAACATATGATATTGACACCTTCCAGAAAGTTACGTATTTTGATAGTATCCAAAAGTTTGTAGAACATGTCGAACCTGTTAGATGAGGTTTTGTGTACAATAAGTTGAAAAAAGCGGATTTTAAAAGGGGTAACGACAGAAAGTCACTTCAATTACGTAGAGACAGAAAGTCAATTATATCTCGCAAACCATATGATGCAGATACTTAGTTAGACAAAGTTTAATGAAATTCAAAGTTCTACAACTTTGCCGAACACATGACCATGCTATCTAGTTCCTATAAAAATTATTTTTGACGTAGGACTACGTCTTACGGCAAGTTTTGAGATAGGGTGTCATTCCAAAAAAATTAAAAAATGCGAGCGTTACCAAAAATGAAAGGTTTTGAGCGCTAATAGCTCAGCGATTTTCCGATCGATTTTCAATATTCTTACACCAATCGATCGGAAAATCTTCTAAGAATTGACCCAAATGAAGAAAAGTATGGATTCTTGATGCTGAACTATTGAAAAATTGAAAATAATGAACCTATGTTTTATCAGAATTCTCGCTTCGTGATTGGTTGGAAGATTCTTTACGATGATCTAAACCTATACCAATTTGATATCTGTGCTTGGGAAGTAAGCCAAAACAAGTGACAAAGTTTCCTCATTTCAACAAGAATTCTTAACACCTACACCATTTTGATGTACTTGCTTGGGAAGTACGCCAGAAAAAGTGACAAAGCCCCCTCGTACCCACAGATTTCTTACGAAAGCGATTGAACCTAGTCCATTTGGATGTCTGTGTTAGGGAAGTGTGCCAGAAAAAATGACACAAATCTGTTGTCTCAACAAATCGCAAATTCTTTACTATGAGACGATTAAACCTAGGCGAATTTGATATCTGTGTTGGAAAAATGTGCTACAGCTGTAGTGTTCGGTTATAAAAGGACTCTGTACGAATACGTATGCTTGCCGTTTCATTAGAAGTGTAGTGAAAAGATATGCTGTTGATAAAATAGGATTGAATTGGTAAAATCCCTTCAACGTGGGGAACCATAGGTAATAAAACCAATCTTTAATTTCAGTAAGGTAGCAGGAAAGTAATAGTTTGTGTTCTTCAATTTGTTAAATTGTTTTCAAATGCACATAGAAATAACTCTGAAATCTTTTGAGAATTGAACGTATGCAATGTTACTACTTTGATAAATGTTACATACAACGCATGTAGCATGTATATATGTTGCATATAGCATGTATACATGAAGAATCGAATGATTACAAGCATGAATACATGCTACTATCACTACAAAGAGACTTACGTAGTCCTGCGTCACCTATATATGTGGTCGTGTCTTGTACACAACCCCTCTCATTTTTTTCAAATTAGTTATCCCCTTAATATCTACCCGATCAGGAGGACCTAACAAAATTATAAAAGATCTTGTTATTTTGTTATCGAATTTCCTAACAACAGTTGTTATTAATTTGATATATTTGATCATATTGTAAGAACCGTTGGTATAAATTAGCCACCGCAAATGGTTAAAACATCAAAAATTATAACTAAACTGCCTCTAATTAATACCTGATTCATAACAAACCATGTAATGATTTTAACTTAATTGTATCAAATTGTGTTAGAGGTTAATTGTCAACATTTCAAGATATTCCAAAAATAACACATCTAATCTACTATATAAACCTGATTTAATCCACCTATTGGTGAAAGGAACCTTTGTTATACGGTCTTACTTACTATTTGAGATAGAAATCGACACGTCTTCGGAACATAATTCATCTATTAGTTAACGTTGCATTGTGCGTTGGTTTACATAAAAATTTTGGAAATTGAATAAGCTTACAAAATTTGAACAAAATAGTAGCACTTACAAATTTTGATAGTTCTTTTTCTTATGAAATTGCTGAGTAAGTTGTTACTAATGTGCGTAAGTGCAAGTAAAAGTAAGTTGTAAGAAGAAATATTATTCTTTAACATATACATTGCGTAGTAAAGGTCTAGTTTATAGGTTTTTGAACTATGCATAACTATGCATCAATAAGGTTTTCTTGAAAAAATTTCATCAATTTTTATTAACCTTCGGTTACTCACGCTGTTGTATACTGAATAACATGTGTAGGTTTTTGAATGCCATATTTACCAATCGGAGTTCAACTAACGTATATTCTTCAAAAAAATGTTCAGCAAAATGTCTGAATTATTCAATGCAATAATACTTTAAATTGTTAGGAAAATAGATCAGCATAAACCGAGAGCACAGAAACGAAGCAAGCAGCATGTGAGGTGTACCCAAGGTTGCCTGGTTTTCCCAAAAATCTGGCGAACACGAATAAAAGTGTCTGGCAAAAATCTGGTGGTAAATTAGTCCGACGGGGAGGCGTTTTCCTGAAAAAATCTTGCTCGTTTTGCTCCCCGTAGATGCAAAATTTTGTCCAAAATTAGAAGTGATGACCTTTTTGCAAGACGGATAATCGAAAATCTGGCACAGTGCCAAATATCTGGAAGGTTTTAAGCTTTGTCTGTTGGTCTGGCGCGCAATCAAAAATCTGGCAAAATCCAGATTTATCTGGCATACTGGCAACCGTGGGTGTACCGCTATTGGCCCCAAACTGGAATTTTTTCACGTTACTTCATATGGAAAAATGATGTCTGTATGTAGCAAAACTATCAGCAAATGTAAAATGTTTAAAATGTATCCGTCAGTTGGTAGTCGTATAATCAAACTTCTACAGTTCCTAAACAAGCAAACATAGAGGTATACTATTTTCAGCAAAGTTGTGTATTTTTACTATTTGTATAACTTTGTAACACATGAAAAAGTCATACAACAATTACAAAAAGAGCTAAAACAGAAAAACTGATTTTACAAATACAGAAACAATAAATCAATAAATGAATCTTTCTCTGTCTTCGCTTCTATCTCAGGTTACAGTCTTCAGCAAAATTTCTTGTAATAATAGGCTCTAAAACTTTGCAGAACATATCAATGTGTTATATTGAAACTGAAAAAAATTTTTTTTTCACTTTTAGGGGGATTAATCCAAATTTAAATTGCACCAGATGATAGAGCATTCAATTTCAAGAAACTCTTCCAAAGGTTCGATAAACTTAAAAACAAGTTTTCCTAGTCAAAACTCTAGTGCGCACGTTTTCTTTGGTTTTGGGTTATTGTCCGCGCGAGTAACTGTGTTGCAAAAGTTGGCGCGAGCGTTTGAGGATTGATATCTTTTGACCGGTAAAACCAATTCTTCTGAAATTTTGCATATATATTCGTAGTGTCAAAACCTCTCGTTTGATATTAAAATAATTGAAATTAGGTAAATTATCTTGGTTAAAATCATTGTAAATTATTGTTAATTTTGGTGTGGTGTATACGATTGCTCATAACTTTCAAATTAAACGTCCAATCCAAAAACCATTCAATAGTGATCTATCCGGCTATATTACCTGCCAAATAAAACTAATAGCGCATAAATCGGCTTGGCCATCTCTGAGAAACAGGCGATCATTTGAACCTTATCAAAAATGGTTTTTTAAGGCTAACTTTTAAACTGCTTGTCCGTTTTCAATAAAACTTGGTAAAAAGTTTAGTAACACTAAGAGCTTTCGTTTGGTACTAAGATCGTTAAAATTGGTTGCGTAGTTAAGGAGAAACGCGTGTCACGTAGTTTTCACATTTTTGCTTATAACTTTTAAACGAAACGTCGGACCGCAAAGCAATTCAATAGTGATATACTAGACAATAATACCTTTCAAACAAAAGTAAAAGCGATCAAATAGGTTCAGCCACCTTCGACAAACAGGCGATAGAAAATGAGCTGCACATACACACATACACACATACACACATACACACACACACAGACATTGCTCAGTTCGTCGAGCTCTATCGATTGGTATATGTGATTCGGCCCTACGGGCCTCGGATCAATTTCGTGTTTTTCGACCAATTTCTAAACCTTTGTTATATAGTATAACAAAGGTAAAAATGGATTTCTGTCTGTCTGTCGGGATGTTCTTTATAGAATCAAAAACTACTGAACCAATCGGCGTGAAAATTTGCATGTAGAGGTTTTTGGGGCCAGGAAAGGTTTTAGTGATGGTTAGAGACCCCTCCCCCCACTAAGAGGGGGGGGGCTCCCATACAAATGAAACACAAATTTCTGCATAACTCGAGAACAAATCAAGCAAATAGAACAAAATTTGGCATGTGGGTGTGTTTGGTGACAAGAAATGGTAAATTGGGACCCCTCCCCTCTTTAGAAGGGGAATTAGGACTCCTCTCCCCTTTAAGAGGGGGGGCTTCCATACAAATGAAATACAAATTTCCTCATAACTCGAGAACTAATCAAGCAAATGGAACCAAATTTGGCAAGTGGGTGTTTTTGGAGACAAAAATTTTTTCTATGATTAATTGGGACCCCTCCCCACTTTAGGAGGGGGGCCCCTATACAAATGAAATACAAATTTCCTTATAACTCGAGAACTAATCAAGCAAATGGAACCAAATTTGGCATGTGGGTGTTTTTGGAGACAAAATTTTTTTCTATGATGAATTGGGACCCCTCCCCAATTTAGGAGGGGGGGCTCCTATACGAACGAAATACAAATTTTCTTATAACTTGAGATCTAATCAAGCAAATGGAACAAAATTTGGCATGTGGGTGTTTTCGAGGGCAAGAATATTTTTTATGGTGAATTAGGACCGCTCCCCACTTTAAGAGGGGTGGCTCCTGTACCAATAAAATACAAATTTCCTCATAACTCGGGAGCTAATTAAGCAAATGGAACCAAATTTGGCATGTGGGTGTTTTTGGAGACAAAAATTTTTTCTATGATGAATTGGGACCCCTCCCCACTTTAGGAGGGGGGGGAGGGGTCCTATACAAATGAAATACAAATTTCCTTATAACTCGAGAACTAATCAAGCAAATGGAACAAAATTTGGCATGTGGGTGTTTTCGAGGACAAGAATATTTTCTATGGTGAATTAGGACCCCTCTCCACTTTAAGAGGGGGGCTCCTATACAAATGAAATACAACTTTCCTCATAACTCGAGAACTAATCCAGCAAATGGAGCCAAATTTGGCATGTGGGTGTTTTTTGAGGCAAGAATTTTTTCTATGATGAATTAGGACCCCTCCCCACTTTAGGAGGGGGGGCTCCTGTACAAATGAAATACAAATTTCCTCATAACTCGAAAACTAATCCAGCAAATAGAACCAAATTTGGCAAGCGGAGGTTTTTGGAGGCAAAAATATTTTCTATGATGAATTAGGACCCCTCCCCACTTTAGGGAGGGGGGGCTCCTATGCAAATGAAAAACAAATTTCCTCATAACTCAAGAACTAATCAAGCAAATGAAACCAAATTTGACATGTAAGCGGTTTTGGAGGCAAGATTTTTTTCTATGGTGAATTACGACCCCTTCCCCTTTTAAGAGGGGGCTCCTATACAAATGAAATACAAATTTCCTTATAATTTGAGTACTAATCAAGCAAATGGAACCAAATTTGGTATGTGGGGCTTTTAGGGGGCAGAAATTTTTTCTATGATAAATTAAGACCCCTCCCCTGTTTAGGAGGGGGGCGAAGGGGTCCCATACAAATGAAATTCAAATTTCCTTATAACTTGAGAACTAATCAAGCAAATGGAACCAAATTTGGCATGTGGGAGATTTTGGAGTCTTAAATTTATTTCATGATAGTTGAAGACCTCTCACCCCTGTGGTAGGGGGATATGGACTCTCATACAAATAAAACAGATTTTTTTGCGAAACTCAAAAACTAATCGAACTCTAGAAATTCGAGACTCTTCCATAAAACATTAGTCAATAACAAGACCACAAAAGCTATCTATAGTAACACTAGATCATTCAGGACGAGACGGCCGCGAGTGTTGCCGGTGACCCGTCGTCGGACGCGCCGCCCACTGGGGGGAGGCAACTCCCCGCAGAAATCACTACTGTCTAGGTTTGTTTGTTTTCCTAGGTCTACCTGGGTTTCCTGGAACGAGCGACAGCGAGTAAGGAGAGGATCGCGAAATGGGACTTTCCACAAAAAAGTTTTCCGTGAAATGGTACATTCCACTTTACGTTTTTCGCAAAATGATATTCGGCGAAATGTTGTACAATCATGGCGAATATTACTATCCGCTTTCTGGCTATGCAATGAGGGGACAGGGGAGTTGTTTTCTACTTTACTGAATAATTTGTATATTAAACTACCCATTCCTGGTAACTAATAAGCATTAACATAAGCAGCAAATCAGCGGATCTGGCATTTTATACTGCACGTTGTTGTATATTATGTTTTTGACTGCATAGGTGTTGTAAATTGGCATCTAAAATTGTATTCAAATTCTTCGTGTCGGTAATTAGCTGTAAATTAGCATTGTCAGCACTATAAGAAGGTTATCAGTAAAGTAGCTGTATATTTTGCCAAAATAGCATTTAATTAGCATTTAAGGCGACTTTAATGCTTATTAGCCTACATTTAAATAGCATTGGTGATGCTTATTTATTTATTACCTTAAAGATCATCCAAGATTCATGATTTATGTACAACACAGGTTAATTTGTGGCAATACGAAGTTTGTCGGGTCAGCTAGTAAAGATATATTAACAATTATTAGTAACTGTGAAGTGACGTATTTAATATACTTTTAAAATGATGATGGTAATTAAAATAAGTTTTGCAACTAACATATTTTGTTATAAAAGTAATTTGCAAGTAACATATATTGTTATTAAAGCGAAATGTGTCATTCTTAGTGGTGGAATCTATATAGCTCATTCATAATTCAATGTGCTACTTGTATCTGAATCTGTTACAAACTTGAATTTGCTTCCTAATTAGTTTAATTTCGATTTGTAACATAATATGTTAAAAATATCAAAAATGTGTTATAAAACAGATATAATCTTGTTACGGTTTCTGATCGGGTAATTATACGAAAATGTCATTAAGGCTTGTTCGCGACAAAATTTAGACACCTATAAACGCACACATTTTCGGAAATACATTAACAATGAGTGAAATATTTTGCAGAGTGGTAGACGAATGTCTGTTCTTTCTGAAAATATAACACTTGTTTATATTACAAGCGCTCAGCGTAAAATGGCTTTGAAAGAAGAGCAGGTGCGAAAAACAATTGTGTGGGGTCGCAATGAAAATCCGGATCTCTCGTTAAGAAAACTTGCCAAAAAGCTTGGATTTCCATCAATCACTGTTCACTGTGTTCTATAATCGTTCGATACTCGCTTGACAACAGCTAGGAAGAAGGGAAGTGGAACAAAAACGGATCTGAGGAACCACCACAAGGATGCGAAGGTAAAACAAATATTATGGAGGAGACCAGATCTTTCTGTACGTACCATTGCTCGTAAAATAAAAATGTCGTGCACACTTCTAAAGCAACGACAAGGCATGAAGTCTTTCAAGGTGGTGAGGGCTGTGCCAAACCGTAATGATAAGCAAAATACGACTCCAAATAACGCGCTCGTAAGCTTTATCGCGAATATTTAACGAAGTTTCCATGCGTTATAATGGACGGTGAAACGTATGTCCTAGAAGACTTTAAACAGTTTCCTGGTATGTCTTTTTACACTGCCATGAAACGGAATGGCATGCAGAGCATTTTAGGACAAAGAAAAAAGCCAAGTTCCCCAAAAAATATTTAGTATGGCAGGCCATATGCAGTTGTGGTCGAGCAAGCAAAAGTTACATCACTACGGGAACGGTTAACAAGGAAATATACCGTGAAGAATGCCTGCAGAAACGATTGTTACCGTTCCTACACAACCATGATGCACCCTCACTGTTGGCCTGATTTGGCATCCTGTCACTACGCCAAAGATGTTTTGGAATGGTATGATGCTAATGGAGTCCATATTGTATCGAAGGAGGCGAATCCACCTAACTGTCCAGAGTTACGCTCCATCGAGCGGTATTAGGCTTTGGTGAAGAGAGAGCTGTCCCAGCACAAACTACAAGCAACAACTATAGTCCCCCGCAGAAACCACCTCCATTCAAGTGCACGCATTTTCCTAGGCCTACTGACTAGTAGGTGTTATCCCTTAGTTTAGTCCGAACGAGTGACAGCGAGTAAAGACAGCATATACTTATAAATTGACGAGGCCGAAACTTAAACATCTCGTCTAAAATTCGTTTTCCTATGTTTACTGAACTCTAGTTACAATCCTTTAGCTCTACCCCTCGCAATAATTTACAGTTCGAAATTATTAATCGACAAAGCCGCTGTTATAGAAACTTCAATCCGCTGGTGTTACATTCGGGTATGTGGAGTTTACGGTATTGGGGACACGGTGAAACATATTCTTCTTTTTCCAATTTTGCTCCTAGTTGTAAGCCAGCACTTTTTATTTCGAACTTTTTTTCTGAGGAATGGCTTTCTAGGGAATGGTTCGTTCTGGGGAGTGTCTTTCCGGGGAATGGTATATTCCAGAAAATGGTACATTCGGGGAAATGATTTTCTGGGAAATGGTGATTTCTGGAGAAAGGGACTCTGGGAAATAGATTTCTGTGAAATGGTTTTCGGGGGAATGGTATACAATCCTCCGTACCGTACCGGTCGTTGTTAAACGTGCTGCTAAAACAGTAACTGAGCTTTCGGGGAGCACCGCGTGCACAAATTTAGCAACCCGATAACAACGCTGGAGAAGGTTGTTATCTAACCCAAAGAATTATCAAATGCGGATTATTATTGAAAATTGTAGATCAAATGAAAATTATTATTGAAAATTGCGGATCGGGGTATAATGTTGTTGTTGTGAATGCAAGTATTGCTTTCGGATAGTAATCTGTCTGTCTGTCTGTATGAACCTGATAGACTCGGAAATTACTGAACGGATCGGCATGAAAATTTGCATGCAGGGGTATTTAGGGTCCGGAAAGGTGGTTATAATGGTTTTAGAACCTACCCAGGAAGGGGGAGGGCTGACTCAAACAAATGAAACAGAAATTTCTGCATAACTCGAGAACTAATCAAGCAAATGGAACCAGTGACAATGCATCCGATGTTCCCGCAACAGGAATGTTAGAGGAAATACGACATAATCCCGTCACCAGAGCCGTGACGAATACTGTTCGTTGTTGTTGTTTCCCCTCCTAGCTCTGTAAAGCAGGTAAATGCAGACGTTGCCAATAGTAATTAAATCCTCTACAAACTAAGACGACTACGAAAGGCACTGTCAATTATGGTAAAAGCGCCGCCGGTACCGCGATCGAAGTCAGGCGCAATCCAGTTCGCGACGTTCGTAGAAATCGGGATTGCCAATGTCAGTTATGTGAGGAGCGTGATAACGAAGAAATGGTGCAGTGTGATGGTTGCGATCGATGGTATCACTTTGTCTGTGTGCACGTTTCGGAAGACATCGCGAATGTCAGCTGGGTCTGTCCGAACTGTAAGGAGGCAAGCGTCCCTCCCACTGATACTATCAATGCGGCGACCGAGCAGCAGAGACCAACTCCACCCCCAAAGAAGACGTTATCAGTACACTCGAAGAGTAAGGCTAGCTCTAGGAACAGTGACGCTAAAAGGATTAAGGAACACGAACTAAAGAAGCTGGAGAAAGAGTTCGAGTTGGAGAAGCGGTTTCCCCAATGAAATACCAGTTATTGAAGGCTCACGGCAGTGAGACTTCTACGGAAGCTGGCGACGTCGAAGACAACGCAACGGAAGCTGGCGACGTCGAAGACAACGGTCGAGCAGTGGTTAACAGATATCGAACGTCACGGTGAAGATTCCGGATTAGTAGAAGATGAGACAAATGGGCAAATATCAAATACAATGGGAAAACCCGAGGAGCACCACGCTTCGAATGTCATCCATCACCAGCAAAATCCATCGATCCTTCGTAATAACCAACTCACTAAACACCAACGGAGTGGTTTGTTTTCACAGCCTGTACTACAAGTCAGCCAACCAAACGTTCAACCGTCTAATCAAGATAGTACGTACAATCGTACCCTGCACGGTTCTCACTCCCTGAGTGCTGCGCAAACGCGATTCACTGAGGCCGATCCGCAGATACAGCTGTCATCAGAAATTCAACAGTCGGAGAGTAACACTCCACGTGTCAACGATGTGACAACGGTCAGACCAGCGATGATACCGAATGTTCGCAATTAGCAATGTTATCAAGATGTTCGAGAACCAAGATCCGAAGCGAGGGTTTCGTAAGCACGTGTAATTTATTTATTCATTTATTTATTTATTTATTTCATTCGTCAAACTTTGTAGACTACATTCTTACCCTAAAGATTAATTAATATTTTACTTTAATTTAGACCATGGTTGGCAATCTGTTGCTGGCCTTTAAATCATGTTGTTCTAGTGCACGCCTTTTTAAGCATGTTTCGAGACATAGTTACGTCAATGGTTTCATTATATTTATTGTAAATACGCATTATTCTATTGATAGGACCGTTTCTGGCATCTGTTGTATAGTGACGTAACATAAAGACGTTACGTGTTCTTAACGAACGCACGCATAGAAGTTAAGGTTTTGTAGTATATTTTCTGAATTTACACGTTGTGAAACTACCCAGGTAACCGCTAAGCACTGAATAAAGTTTGAAAGCTGCTCTATATTTGCAAGTTACATGCTGCCAGATATAATTCAGCATTGTCAATGCATAGCAGCTTTAAAATGGCATTCTCAATGTTGAATTAAAATTTACTTGAAGCACTATGAAAAGCTGATTAGATGCTCTAAGCAAGCTTTATTGCCGTTACCGGCATCAAAAGAGATTTTGAACACTGCTCACACTTGCAGGAATTCTGCTTGCGAACGTACGTGTGATAAAAGAAAAAATGCTTCCCTCTTTTTTTTTATTTTATTTTAGAGAGGTTTTCAGCCTGCGGCTGGTTCGCCTCTTCTTCCCTCTCTTTTTATCTTACGCACAATCCTGCACCGCCGATAGAATAAACGAATCAATACGAATCTATATGGCATATGCAGACGGATTTTACAAGAAATATTTCTATGCATGTATGCCATCACATAAAATGAAAATAAAAGGTAGGTAATTCTCCCAAAGCGCAACTTATGGAAGAAATGTAAAAAATAAAATCTTTCCCTCCATTCCACCTCGATAAGCAAATCAAACATCCGAGTTAAGATTTTCGGTAATTTAAGTAGAGCTATTGACAGCTGACTCGCAACTACCGTTTACAGATCAACTGGTAAAGGCGTTGCCCTACTCGTCCACTCCAAGCCACGTAATAGACAGATTTGGCTGGCTGGCGGTTCAATTCTAACCGAAAAAGAAAATAACAAAAAAGCAATCTTGAAACGTCAACAAAGTACGCCATATAAGCATAACAGAGAGGGAAGATAAAAAAAGGATGTACAATATATTTTTCGCATTTTTTTATGTTTGACGTTTTACCGTTACGCAACAGGCGTTACGTTTTATGACATTTGTAAGCACTAATGTAGCCGGATATTTCGCCAAAACCGGCTTTATAGCAGCTTTTTATAGGCATATTGAACTATGCTGCACGATATGGTGTGCACCATAGGCTAATAAAAAGCTAGATTTCTGCTTCTTTAAGTGCTCACTGGTTACTTGGGTATGTTATTTATAAACAAAAGCATAGCAATCTCTCTTCTTTTCTTAAGTGTTTCGATGTTGATGAGCATACAACGAGATTCATACGATGGAAGAGGAAATTATTTCCAACCCAGCTTTCTGAGTGCATATAATAAAAATTGTTTTTGTACAAATTCGATACGACAGGAATGCACATCTTGCTAAGGAGACCAAACTACACTACATTCTAAAATGGATCGTATGTAACGTATAAAGTTTTTTAGTATAAGGGTCCTTGAAGTGATAGCTAAATCTTTTAATAAAACTAAGCATGTTATTAGCCTTGTTAACAATCGTTTTAAAATGGCTACGAATGTCAGTTTTGAATCAAGAATCACTCATAAATCTCTTACTTTACTACATCTCACCAAGAGTACAGCTCTCCAAGAGTACAGTTGAAGTCATTTAGTGTATGTTTTCTTGTATATGAAATGATGTTGCATTTTTTAATATTCAAATCAAGAAGACTCTTGATGCACCAGTTGTAAAAAATGTAGATCTCTTGTTGGAATACTTGAAGGTCTAATTGAGTTGCAATTTCCATGTATAATTTCATATCATCGGCATAAATCAATACTTTGAGACGATTCAACACAAGGGTAACATCATTAACAAATGAAATGAAAAGCAAATGACCTAGATGAGAACCCTGTGGATCTCCGGATGTTACCTTAACTGGGTCAGAAAGATGTCTTTTGAATCGAACAATCTCCAGTTTGTTTGTCAAGAAAGATTGGATCCATTCTAGGAGATTTGCTTCAATCCCTAAACGATTAAGCTTAAATAATAACATATGGATATCAACCCTATCAAAAGCTTCACTAAAATCAGTGTAGAGAGTTTCCACGGTATTACATCTGTCCATAGAAGCAAGCGAGAAGTTGACAAATTCCTTTAAATTAGTGGTAGTAGATCTTCCTTTGTAGAACCCATGTTGATTGCAAGTTATACGATTTTTCACCTGATCAAATATTTTCTGATTTTCTGATTTCTGAATTAATACAGTCTTATCGAATAGCCACGACAGGGCGTCTTTCGTCCCTTCGATGAATCTAGGTACGTTATAGGAAGGAAACCATTTCATTCCGGGTCAGCGTTCGACTCCGCTTCGATCGGGACGTCCGGAATCGGATCTTCAAACTACAACCCCTGAGGAAACAGTTTGTATTTTAAGCCGGAGTCAAATTGCAGCTCGCCAGGTGGTGTCCAAGGATCTCCCCGAGTTCAATGGAACATTAGAAGAGTGGCCTTTATTCTATTCCATGTTGAATTCATCTATGCAGATGTGCGGTTTCACGGACGAAGAAAATATGCTAAGGCTGCGCAGATGCCTAAATGGGAAAGTGCTGGAAGCGGTAAGGTGCGAGTTACTCCATCCGTCGAACGTAGCGGACGTATTGTGTTTATTTATTTGCAGTCAATCGTGTGTAGACCGTGATACAAGCTTAACCTAATGTTATCAATCGATTACATATTCTATTTATGTTTGCTCGTTTCTGCTAGTTTTCTGTTGTTATTGACTTGAATTACTTATTGTCCTAAAATATTGCTTCAATTTGGTTTTTTTAATTGTGAAGTCAATAAAATTACAATGTTGGTTGTATAGCACCATCATTTGATTTATGGGCCCGAATTTAGCATAATTAGTTCGATAATGATCCGTGGCAAATAGTGTACGAACACGTAAATTTCTAGTAGGTGCGTAAAAATTTAATTTAGATAAGAGTTCGGCAGAGTCAATACGTTGTGAGACTATGTCATTAACAAATGAGACCATTGCAAATTCACGACGCGCCTTTAATGTTTCGATATTTATAAGCTTGCAGCGGTTGTCATATGACGGAAGAGGAAGGCTCGTCCAATTTAAATTACGGAGTGCGTACAACAAGAATTGTTTTTGTATTGATTCTATTCTATTTATGTGTGCATTGGCAAACGGAGACCATACCACGCTACAGTACTCAAGAATTGAACGAACGTAGTAAATGTAAAGTGTTTTAAATGTGTATGGGTCTCGAAAATTAAAGCTAAAGCGTTTTATGAAAGAGAGCATGTTGCTTGCTTTACAAGTGATTGTATTATAGTGATCTATAAACGTTAATTTTGAGTCTAGAATAACTCCCAAATCTCTAATTCGTTCACAATTTTCTATCATTTGATCTCCAAGGGAGATGTTGGTTATATGTGTATTTCGTTTCCTACTGAATTTAATTAATTTACATTTGTTCACGTTTAGTTGAAGTAAGCTCTTCTTACACCAATTATAAAAAATTTGAATTTCGTTACAAAATGTGTTGACATCTGTCTCATTTTTTATTTCTAAGTATAATTTCATATCGTCGGCGTAAATAAGGATTTTTATATTCTTGAGAACGAATGAGATATCATTAACGAATAAAATAAACAATAGCGGTCCTAAATGAGACCCCTGAGGGACTCCAGAAGTGACTTGAATGGGATTAGATGTTTTTCCTTTAAATTTAACAATTTGCTGGCGGTATGTGAGATATGATTCGATCCATGTTAAAAGTTCTTGATGTATACCTATTTTTTTCAATTTGAAGAGAAGCATTGGTATATCAATGCGATCAAAGGCTTTACTAAAGTCGGTATATAAGGCTTCAACGTAGTTTCCATTATCCATTGCGTTAAGCGAAAAGTTAACAAACTCGAGTAAATTTGTTGTGGTTGAGCGTCCTTTGTAGAAACCATGTTGTGTATGAGTAATTCTATTTTTTATTTGCGAGAATACCTTCTTATTGACAATTGCTTCAAAAAGTTTTGGAATACAAGAGATAATTGCAATACCCCTATAATTACGGATATCAGATTTCTTACCAGCTTTGAACACAGGCACTAAGAAAGATCTTTTCCAGATGCTTGGGAAAATTCCAGATTGAAGGGACAAATTAAAAAGCCAGAATAGTGGAGTAGCTAGCTCTGTTGCTAGTTTCCTTATGAATGCTGGAGGTAAGCCGTCTGGTCCGGGGCCTTTGGAGGAATCTAATGTTTCTAAGGCGTCTAATATTTCTAATACACTAATTTGTTTAACGTTTACGTCATTTGACGAAAATGTGTAAAGTAGCCGTAATCGCGATCCTCTTCTGTGAATGTACCATAGATATCTCGGAAGAAAGTGGCAAATAGGTCGCAAATTTCTTCTATGTTATCTGTGATTTTTTCGTCCAAATGCATTCTAGATGGAAAGTTTTCTGATTTTAATTTTGATTTTACATAGTTGAAAAAGTTTTTTGGTTTTGATTTTATCTCACGCTCGGTTTTTTGTATATACTCTTCAAAGGCAACATTTATTGCTTGGTTTAGCTGATCACAGAGATCAAGATAATTTGCTAAGTTATTGTCATTGTTACGGTTTTTGTATGCTTTATGTGCCTTTTGCTTGCGATTTTTTATATTTTTTATTTGACTGTTGTACCATATAGGATGCTTTGAATGAGCCTGACGTCTTCGTCAGCGGCACCTCGTCTTTTAATATTTCAAATATGAGCTTATAGAAGGCTTCGACAGCCATTTCTACATTGTTTTCATTTCGAAATACATGTTGCCAATTAATATTGTGAAGCCTTTGTTTTATGTTCCTATAATTTGCGGACTGAAAGTCCGATACTTTTTCATATTCGCACTCGTAGGGTCGCAGATTTTCATGTATAAATAACGAATATTCGATGACGGTATGAAATACCTCGTTTTTCCATAATGGAGTTTGCGATTCAGTTACGCAGAAGTCTTCGCCTATGTTAGTAAACAATAAGTCTAAGTAGCAATCTTGCCTATTCTTTACGTGATTAATCTGATAAAGACCCAAGTTGGCAGATTTGTCAATTATTAATTGCAAGGTTTCGTTTTCACCAACGACTGGGAGAAGAATGCTCTCGTTGTCAGTGTCTGTAATGAAGTCAAGATTGCGTTGGTTGAAATCTCCGTATATGTGAAGCTTTATTTCAGGAGAGAGCTCAGATAAGACATTTTCCGCGACTTCAAAAAACTTTTCATAGTTTTCTTTACGTGCATTGTTTGGAGGAAAATAGACGGACGCAAAGATATGTGTCTCACCAGCTATTCGTGCTTTCGCCCATACATGTTCAAATTCGGTAAATGATGGAGTGATTATGATCTCTGAGTCTAGCTCTGATAGAATAGCAATTAATACACCGCCACCTGATTTCATTTCAGACAATTGATAATTACGATCATTTCTATAGACATTATATCTATTACCAAAAACTTCCTCGCTATGTACACTATCATCCCAACTAGTTTCGGTTACAAGAATTATAGAAAAGGAGCAACATAAAATATTCTTTTGAATTTCATTAATTTTGTGAGCACTTCGCATGCGGTTTAGATTTTGGCAGTATACCGAAACTTCAGTTACCGTAGAATAATTAAGCGAAGAAGTTGATGGGGTTTCAATGATAAAATTATTTGGTATATTTTCCAAGCAATGTTTGGAATGAGTATTAATAGTAGCGTGGTTATCAAACATATTTACCGAACTATGACTTATTTCATCAAAAACACGAGTGTTGCTGCAGGCAAGCCATACAATGTGTAGCAGAAGAATTAGATGCCATCGGTCGTTGCGGTTCATCATTTGTTGTGTAAGGGTTGAGCGTTTCTCCCCGCTGAAATTGTATAGCAGGTCTCAAAGGTGGTCCAGAAAAGTGATGTCTAGCAGCCGCAAGTAGTACTCTATCCGGGGGAAGATGATTTCGATGATTGCTGATGTTATTGTGTTGTGGATGATCGAAAGAAATATAGCTGTTATTCCTGTTGTTGTTGTAATTATTCCTGTTGATATTGTTGTTGTTCCTGTAGTTGTTGTTGTAGTTGTTATTCCTATTATTCTCATAAGAAATATAGTTATTGTTCCTGTTGCCGTTGTTATAGTTATTGCTGTTGTTGTAGTTGTTGCTATTGTTGAGATTTCTGTTGTTGTTGTTGTTGTTGTTGTTGTTGTTGTTGTTGTTGGTGTTGTTGTTGTTGTTGTTGTTGTTGTTGTTGTTGTTGTTGTTGTTGTTGTTGTTGTTGTTGTTGTTGTTGTTGTTGTTGTTGTTGTTGTTGTTGTTGTTGTTGTTGTTGTTGTTGTTGTTGTTGTTGTTGTTGTTGTTGTTGTTGTTGTTGTTGTTGTTGTTGTTGTTGTAATTCCTGTTGTTGTTGTTGTTGTTGTTGTTGTTGTAATTCCTGTTGTTGTTGTTATTCCTGTTGTTGTTATTGCTGTTATTGCCACTGTTACCTCTGTTATTATTGATGTTTCTATTATTGTTATTGTATCTGCTGCTGTTGTTACTATTATAAACCCCGTTGCTGTTTCTGTTATTGACACTGGTATTGCCTCTATTATTCGTTCGCATTCTACGTTGCCGGCGGTTTTTTCGATTCCGCCACGCTTTAAATTCTCTTTGCTCTTGAGCCTCACGACGTTTTTTCTTATTGTCGTAATCTCTCCAATCTGCATACCAGCGCCTTGTAGATCCGATAATGCGCCATCCCGAGTGATCAACTGAATCATCGTTACAATTGGCGTTATTCAGTTCCACGGCGATACTAGGAGCGGGTGCACTTTGCGGAGTTTCAAGACGAATGACAGCTTCTGTTAGGTGTTGTAGTTCACCCATAATCTGCGTGGCCGGCCAATTATAAAGCATATCGGCAGCGACGGCGCTATCTTTAAACACAGCGGCATTTGTTGAAATCAATTTGATTTCTTCGTTGATTAGTTTTAAGTCAGTTGATATTGAAGTCGTCATCGTTGCTAACGTTGCTTCTACATTTTCATAGCACGATCGCATCGCTATGTCTAAAGCTGACGTAATATGGTTTTTTACGGAAATAACATTGCCAGTGCAAGCGGCGCTTTTTCCCCCTGTCAGCTCTTTTTTAATTTCAATAAGCAATGACTCAATGCGATCGATGGTCTCGTGCACGGCACCTACATTATTTTGCTGAGTTGTCCGATGTATCACCTCTGTATTATTGTTGATCAGTTCTGTTAACTTAGCCTGTTCTGCTGTTAACGATTTTATATCGAAGTTAATGTTGATTAACGCCTGACAGGGGCTACAGCACGGCAATAGATAAGACTGTGGGTCGATTTTTCTGTCCCTTTTGCGTAATGAACCACGTTGAATCGGCACTCCCACACATGCGGCATGGAACGATCGGTCACAACCGACACAGGTCCACATTATCGAGTCCACTGCAGCGTCAGACAAACAAATTTCGCAATTCATCTTCAATTATACAATTATATGTGTACATTGAAGATGCTCTACGATCGTCCGGAAGCCATCGTATAGTCGATCGTTAAGAAGATCAGAAGTATGGCTCCACCGAACATGGAGAAGCTTGAGACGGTGGTAAGCTTTGCACTAACAGTGAAGAATATGGTTGCTACAATCAAAGCATGTGGAATCGACGACTTTATCTTCATCTCGTCTCTCCGATGCGAGCTAGTGGAGCGGATGCTGTCATCACTGAGATTAGACTGGGCGAGGTATACGCGAAACAAAACGAACCCAAATCTCGCTACTTTTAGCACCTGGTTGTATACAGTAGCTGAAGATGCAAACGCTGTCGTAGGGGATATCGGAAGAGTTTCAAGAAAGGTGGGTTTCTGAACTTCCATTCTGAGTCAGTATCGAAAACATCAAAATCAATCGAAGCACCCGGAAAGCATGGATCGTCGCTTTCAAAGCATTCGGCCAAGGAACAGTGCATAGTGTGCAAGGGAGATTGTCCGATGGTAGCAAAGTGCAGCACTTTCGCAGGATTAAGTTACGACTCAAAATGGGCGACAGTGAAAGAATGCAAGCTTTGTCGAAAGTATCTTCGGAAGCACAACGGTTCCTGCAAGCGACAGAAGAAGTGCGGTACGGACGAATGCACGTTCTTACATCATCCACTACTCCACAACCCGGCGAAGAACCAGCATCCGAGATCATCGACATCGTATCCTTCAACGACATCGCCCTCTCAAATGAGCGCATTAGAGCCGAGCTGCAATGTTCACCAGGGTCAGTTCGCTGTCTTATTCCGCATTATTCCAGTCGTCCATTATGGACCAAAAAATACAGTACAGACTTACGCGTTCATCGATGACGGATCCGAGCTAATGTTAATGGATCAAGACTTAGCAAACGAGCTGGGCGTTGAAGGCCCGAAGAAGTCATGCTTGAAGTGGACCGGTGGAACCTGCAAAGTAGAAGATGGATCTCAGCAAGTAAATCTGCAGATATCTGGTACACAAGTCTCAAAGAAATACGAACTGCGTGGAGTGTACACAATGTCCTACCCTTAAATCCGCCCGCAAACGTTGGTGTTCTCTGAGATGCAGAAGAAGTATCCACATATGGCTGGAATACTAGTTGAAACATACCAAGACATCAGTCCACGGATCCTGATTGGCTTGGACAACGCAAAACTTGGATAGGTAATCAAGAGTCGAGAAGGGAAGCAAAATGAACCGATTGCCGTGAAAACCCGCTTGGGTTGGATGGTGTATGGTAACTGTGCTGGTAAGAAAGAGGCGGCGGGGTACTTGAATCATCATAGTGTACAAACATGTGAATGCAACCATGAGCACGACGAGAGTCTCCATAAGGCGATGAAGTCATACTTCGCGCTAGATATAGCCTCGGAATCGTGAAAGCGAGCAAGCTTCTGCTTTCGCAAGAAGAACACCGAGCCCAAACATTATTGGAGTCACTCACAGTCCTAAGGGAAAACCGCTACATGTGCGGTCTTCTATGGAAGTACGAGAATCTCCGTCTTCCAGACAGTAAGGCAATGGCCCTCCGTCGATGAAAATGCCTTCAAAACAGGATGAACAACGACCCGGGTTTAGCATAGGCACATTCAAAGGTGTGGTACCTTCCGATATTCGCGGTAGTAAATCCGAACAAATCGGCCAAGATTCGGCTAGTGTGGGACACTGCAGCTACAGCCCACAATATTTCCCTCAACTCTGTTCTAAAAGGCCCTGACCAGCTCGTTTCACTCCTGTCCGTACTAAGCGGCTTCCGAGAGTATAAAGTAGAGGTATGCGGAAACATTAGAGAAATGTTTCACCAGACTCTAATGCTGTCCGAGGACCAACATTGTCGACGCTTTTTCTGGCAGGAGGAAACTGGCGTGTACGTCGTTCAGGTAATGACGTTCGGAGCCAGCTGCTCCCCGAGTATTGCGCAACGTGTGAAGAACACCAATGCGAAGCGATTTAAGAGGGATTTCCCGGCTGCTGTCGATGCCATAACCAAACGACACTATGTCGACGACATGCTGATTAGCACGGAGATGAAAGAGGAAGCCTTGAAGCTTGCGGAATATGTGAAGAAAATTCGTGCCAGGGGCGGGTTCGAAATAAGAAATTGGATTTCGAACTCTAAAAAGGTTCAAGCAACTCTCAACGGTGAAGCAACCGAGGCGAAAAACTTGGATATTGGAGAGGAAGCCAAGACGGAGAAAGTGCTGGGGATATGGTGGAACACCGTAACAGATTGTTTCACGTACAAGATGTCATCTCGATATAACGAAGCTCTTCTTTCTGGAACCCGTCGGCCTACAAAAGGAGAGGTCCTCTGAGTACTAATGATGGTGTACGACCCGTTGGGGTTTATATCGCATCTGTTGATGTGCCTGAAGGTGGTTCTACAAGAAATTTGAAGAACATCGACCGATTGGGATGACCGATCCAGAACGCACAATTCGAAAAATGGTTGACATGGCTGGCGGTTTTCCGCAGATAACATCCGTTGAGGTTCCCCGATGCTATCGATTGTTAACTTCTGTTGAAGCAGAAGTAGAGATGCACACGTTTGTCGACGCCAGTGACGACGGTTTCGCAGTCGTCTACCTTAGATTCCAGGAGGGATGTGTGATCAAATGTGCCTAGGCAGGAGCTAAAACTAAAGTAGCACCACTAAAGTTTCTCTCAATCCCATGACCTGAGCATCAAGCAGCTCTGCTCGGTGTACGGCTTTCGGATACCTTACTCAGGTCTTTAACCATCAAGGTGTCGAGGCGCCTCTTTTGAACGGATTCCAAGGAAATGCTCTGCTGGATACAGTCTGACCACTGACGTTATAGGCAATTCGTCGCCTTTCGGGTAAGAGAGATCCTCGAAACCACGGAGATTAGCGAGTGGTGCTGGGTCCCAACAAAGCAAAACGCTGCCAACGATGGAACCAAGTGGGCACGACCGCTGCAAGCTTATAAATATCGAAACATTAAAGGCGCGTCGTGAATTTGCAATGGTCTCATTTGTAAATGACATCAACGTCTCAACGTATTGACTCTGTCGAACTCTTATCTAAATTAAATTTTTACGCACCTACTAGAAATTTACGTGTTCGTACACTATTTGCCACAGATCATTATCGAACTAATTATGCTAAATTCGTGATTTTATTGACTTCACAATTAAAAAAACCAAATTGAAGCAATATTTTAGGACAATAAGTAACTCAAATAAATAACAATAGAAAACTAGCAAAAATCGATTGATAACATTAAGTTAAGCTTGTATCACGGTCTACACACGATTGACTGCAAATAAATAAATAAATAAAAATAGAAACCCAGATCTATCCACTGATAGTCGCTGGCTTAGAGGGCCAGAATTCCTTCGACAAGGAAAACAGGAATGGCCTGTTATGCCAAGCTTTGTAAAACCCACCGACGAGGAACTACGCCCACACCTGCTGAACCTCCATACCCCCGGCTTCACCACACATAGGGGGAGCCTGGGAACGACTAATCCGTATTGTGAAGCAAAGCTTAGCCAAGCTACAATCGTGCAGACTACCAACCGACGAAGTGCTGCTGAACGCGATGGCGGAGATCGAAAATATTGTCAACGACCGTTGACCGAGATTCCCGTAGACGGCAATGAGTCGTCCGTGCTGACACCTAACGACTTCCTGTTGGGGTTAGCAAATAGCGTAAGGTCTTGGGTTCTTTTCGATGACAGTCCGTTAACGCAAAGGAACTGTTGGATACACTCACAAATTACGGCTGACCAATTCTGGAAGCGTTGGGTACGCGAATACATGCCCACGATCACCCGTCAAACCTAGTGGTTCACACCCGCAAAACCTATCACTGTCGGCGATATCGTTGTTATCGTGGACCCGTGAAAATTTCATCGTAATTGTTAGCCGAAGGGAAGAGTAATTGCTACGCATCGAGCTCCAGATGAGCCTGCTGTTCCACGAATCGGTAACAAAGCCAGTAATAGATCCACAGGCCTTTTCTAAGTGGATCCCTCTACTTCGTCGCACAGCCTACATTTTCCGTTACGTTGACAACCTGAAACGTTCCAAGAGAAAGGAAGATCACGTCTGTGGGCCACTGAAGCAGCAAGAACTGTCTAAAGATGAAAATTACTTATTCTGCCTGGTGTAGTAGTTTACTCTGATGAAGTCGCTACGCTAGTGGCGGGCTACGGTGTAAAGAGTCCGAAAGGAAAGAGCATTCGGAACAACCCACTCTTCCGCAGTGCCTTTCTGGATAAAAATGGAATCGTTCGAATCCGAGGTCGCACCAAAGCGTTCGTTTTTGCTGATCGTGATGCTACTGAACCCAACATTCTTCCTCGTCACCATCAAGTCACACGATTGATTATCACTGACGCGCATGATCGATGCAACGCTACCGTATTCGTCGCTTGAAAGCGACCTACCACACTCTTCGGAAGAGCTGTCAACACTGCAAGGACTACGCGGCGAAACCACAACCACAGGCGATGGGCGACCTTCCACAGGCACGCCTGGCTGCATTTAACCATCCCTTTACGTACATGGGGGTGGAATATTTCGGTCCGATACTAGTCTCGGTAGTCAGACACTCTGAAATACGGTGGGGAGTTCTTGCTTGCCACTTGCTCGATCCCACGCGCCATCTATCTGCAAATTGCTCACATACTGTCCACCAACTCCTGCATAATGGCAATCCGGAACGTTATGGTTAGGAGGGGAGTTCCCACTGTTATATCTAGTGACAATGGAACTAACTTCCAAGGTACCAGCAAGGAACTAAAGGCAGCCATTGAATTGCTCGACCAAGACAAATTAGCGAGAGAGTTCGTCACAACTCGTACCCAATGGACCTTCATACCCCCGGCTTCATCACACATGGAAACTGTTGGATACAATCACAAATTACGGCTGACCAATTCTGGAAGCGTTGGGTACGCGAATACATGTCCACGATCACCCGTCAAACCCTGAGAGAGATTCGCGGATAGAAAAAAATCGTACGTCAAATGCAGCCAGTTCGAACTGTCAAATGCAGCCAGTTGTTATTATTGGTCAGAAATGGAAAAGTATTGGTGACTCATACAAGTTTTCGCCTTGTAGTTCTTTAGGAAAACACAAATAAGAAATTAAATTTGTCTTATTTTTTCGTTGTAAATAAGCTAAAAAAACGTCTGATAATATTTTACGCTGAGCATACTTTCGAATTTCTCACAAAAGTACTCATAACGTGTCATTTTACATGCAATTAACTATGCGCTTCCGATTTATCGTATGTTGCATACAGTATTTTTGCAAAAGCTGATGTCCCATAGACCAACTAGCACCAAAAAATGTCACTGCAAGACACGCACTTTTCACGTCCAATGTAGAGTTCACGCACGCGCTTGAACAGTCAGCCCGAAAATGAACACAAAAATAATAAGAAGAATAAGAACTGTCAAAGAATAAGAAAAAGAAAACCGTCTTCGCGACTCTCTCTCAGGTCAAACCTAGTGGTTCACACCCGCAGAACCTATCACTGTCGGTGATATCGTTGTTATCGTGGACCCGAAGTTTCATCGAAATTGTTAGCCGAAGGAAAGAGTAATTGCTACACATCGAGCTCCAGATGGGCAGGTAGGGTGGGCCCCGGTGGAATATACGAGCGTCCAGCGGTTTCATTGGCGGTGCTCGACGTAGGCGTTGGAACGAATACGCTTTCGGAGCATTCGCGCTTTCCGAAAGGGGACTGTTAATTGCGCCCCGTCGAAATGATAAGCGACTGCACCCATCTCCATCGTCCCGCGATCGAAGGGCAATGCGGACTCGTCTGTCCAATCTCGACGTACAATAGAGGAGAATAAAAAACAAACTTGTGCTAGATCAGTGTGTTGTTAGCGGCGATTTCTTAAATCTACTTAAAGTTAATTTAAATCTACTTATTTTATCTAAAAGTTAGAGTGAAAGTAAAAAGTAATCGTTAACCTATTTGCTTATACTAGTTTACTTAAAAGTAGCCTTAATTGCTATTCTTAAACGCTAAACGGTGAGAAAATCCAATGAAGGATTATAACTATCATTTCTAACTTATTGTACTTAAACATTAACGTATAGATTGTAGTGGTTCAACCTTCAACCTTATATTTGATTAGTGAACTATACATCTACAAATTAGAAGCAGGTGAGCGAAGCAGGTGTGACTAGTGCCAACTAATATTCAGCATTGGCTAAGATTCCGCGCTGTGCTAACACCGTCGATAGGTGAGAAGTTGTACCCAAAATAAACCATTCTTTAATAAATCTCCAGCTTCAATCCCCCCTGGCATCACCTTATCGGTATTACTTCAGGGAGGGGCTATTGTGCTTAACGCACACTCTTGGATAACTACTGGACTATGGTAGTTAGGCTGTTCATTCCACGTTGATCGGCTTTCCAGCGGTTTTGTAGCTCAAGTACGATCTGGGTAGCAGCCGCATTGACCGCTCCCCAGACGTCCGAGCTAGAACACATCCTTTGGACTAAGTTATCCGGAGTAGTGTCCTGTCCGCTCACTGCCATCATGTTGCTTCTCACGCCCGCGAAATGAGGGCATATGATGAAAGCATGTTCTGCAGTTTCATCAACTTCCACGCATTCGGGACACGCGGGGGACTCCGCATGCCCAAACTTGTGCAGATACTGTCTAAAACAACTGAAGCGACCCTCATTTCCTGCTGTGACATTACATGCACGCATTTTCATCTGGCTGAACCCGGGTGAATCAACCCCGGTCGGCTCAGAACATAATTCCCACATTTTATTCGATTACCCGCGCCGGTCGGTGACTCGATCGAGCGACGACGCCGGTAGGGCAAAATACTTAAATGAAAACAATCGTTGCGTTTGCACCACCATATTCTAGGTAAACGACCGCGCAAGTTTCTTAACCTGCGGTAACGAACAATTCCCAAAACAAATGCGCTGTTGCGCGAAGTATTGCAGTTTTGCCGACTAAGGTAAACAACGAAGCGCGGAACTGTTCGAGTTGACAAAAACAAAGTTCCCGCGCGAGGGGCTAAAATGTATGCGCGAGAGGGAAGCTCAACGGACAGCGTGAGGTCTGCCGCTAGGCAGAATAGGACGGAACTACCTCGAGAAGGAGGAGTTTCCTTAGGACAAAGAGTTTTAGTAAGTAAGGAAATAACTTTGTGAAAATAATTTAGGAAAATAAAGGGGAGTCCAATTTGGCACGCCGACTCGTGCGGTCGGTAGTGCGATTAAAAAAAACGGTGTTTATCTAAACGCGAAAGAAAAGTAGTCCGGGCAAATCCGGCTATACATTATGGTGACAGCGAAAACAAAAGGGATAAATACTTCCCTCGGTACGTCATTTCCGACTGGCTAAGTCACAGTGCACCGGAAGCATTGTCAAGTGAAACTTGTAACGATTCGGGTTTTTACTAATCAGCATCGTAGATTGTAAATGTTTGTTAGTGAAATTGAGCAAAGTAGAAGACAAAATCAGAAACTAGTGTTGATTACTAATTGACTGTTATACTACCGGGTGTATTGAGGCAGCAAACGAAGCCACAATTGTTGGCCCTCTGCAAACGGCAAAAGCAAAAGGGACAGTATTTAAGCATAAATGCACACACGAGATGCAATCAGCGTTGAGCTGTATATTTAAAATTGTTACACGACAAAGTGGAGCGAATCGAGTGACCGTATTGAATAAAATAGTGACCAAGAGACAGTGTTTTATATGAGAGCAACTGTACTGGGCCGTGTGTGAACAATAAACCAATTAGACCAGCCATCTCGAAAATTGGAAAAAGGTAAAAAAGTTTTTCGTTCAGAAAATTTCCCGTATTCCGTACCAATGCTGAGAATCAGTATCTCTGAAAAGGAAAATCTGTGTGATTTCGAAACAAATTAAGCTGAAATCTGTGCCGTAGTTTGTGTTTCGTTCCGTGCATTTACGTCACTGTTCGTAATAAGAAGAAAAGTAATTAAGAGTCGAAGAAAGTGTAACTCGTCAAGTAAGGTGCAATTTGCTGCAAAATTGGACCATCAGGTACGGTTGAAAAGCTGTGAAAATTTTTAGTTTTGAGAAATTCGAATAGTAAAAGAGTTTGCAGTAAGCGCGAAAAAGTGCACGGGGGGCTAAAAGTATTACGTGTGCAAAACGTATAACGAGTGTGATAATCGCTGCTGAAGTGAAACTAAATATTTCGCATACGAACAGAATTTAATGATATTTGAAATCTGGGATTCATGGAGTGCGTTTACCTCAGTACCGTTTTAGCAGGAAGTGCCTTCTCACAGGGAAACTATAGCAGAATAGCAGCGCCGGTTCGCTTTTTCGGTAGAAAAGCTACTATTGACTGAACGAGCGACAGGATGGTCGCGATAGGATTGGGGAAATTTATGTGGTAAGTGATTTTTTTGTCCTTTTTTTTAATCTCGCTTTTGGCCGTCGTGGCGCAGTGCTGGAGAAAATCACTTTATCGAAACTCAAAATGATTGATTTTGAGTCAATACAATATCAAAACTCCTATACTACGGTACCAGCACTTAATCACGGAAGAGAATCTTAACCAGGAACAATTTAATGAAGCGAAAGACGAGGCGAGGAAGACACCAGAAGCCACCCAATATGGTTTCGAATGCAATACTACACAATTATAACAAAACACACATAAACACTACATTGTCCAAAACACACATAAACACTACATTTGAATTCCATTATAACACTCACCAACACTCGTATACTTAGAAATTACAAATGAGGCCAAATATTATAGTACGCAAACGTTAAACGAGAGTTGATCTCCGATATTCAGTTTTTCTATAACATTATTACATCCTATTCTTTTCTCTATAACATTATAACATTATGAAGTAGGAATCCGGTACTATTATTAGATTAAATTGAGGAATGGTGTTAAATTGGCCATAAGAGCCTTTAGCACTTATCAAAGAGAAAACAATCAAGGACAAGTCAAATATAGACACCAAGGTGAGTTAAAATAGGTGATCTAGTTTTCACAGTTTGTAGAACAGAAGTGCGCGGGACGATTGGTTAGCAACCATCGACGTTGTTTATACATTCAACGGTTTCCGCTTTAAAAATTTCGGTGATCGTCAAGGGTAACCCAGCGGGGGTGAAAAACAAATTTGAACATCAGAAAACCTCTCTTGACTAACCTTGATATACACATAATTGAAAACCATAGCATACTGTTTCCACCTGACGCACAGTGGGACCATTCTGGAAAAAGGCGGTCAAAAGTCTTTTCTCGCTGTTCCAGACGTTTTCGAGCTTTGTTGTCTTAGGAGAAGTTTCATAAAAAAGTATTCTGCATCTAATGACATTTTCATATAATTATATATTAAGGGGATAACAAATTTGGAAAAATTATTTTTTTATAGAAACTAGATAGCATGGTCATGTGTTCGGCAAAGTTATAGAACTTTGAATTTCATTAAACTTTGTCGAAGATATTAGGTATCTGCATCATATGGTTTGCGAGATATAATTAACTTTCTATCGTGACCCCCTTAAAATCAGTTTTTTAAACTTCTTGTACACAAAACCTCATCTAACAGGTTCGACATGTTATACAAGCTTTTGGATACTATCAAAATATGTAACTTTCTAGAAGGTGTATATATCATATGTTGCTTTATTTGCTTTAAAAATGGATTTGGAGCATAAATTTTACCGTTTTTGCAAGTAATTTTTTCCGTAAATAGGCAGCTACTGGCAGCTAAAGTTAGCATCGTTTGAACCACCATAGAATGCAGTATAAGTGTGCCAAAAAATTCTGGCCGGGTCTGCCCGGGCATTTTGGTTATTTCAATTATGAATTACATACATATATGCTGGATTTAGTAAGTTATCATGGTTTTATTATTCGTACATGTTCATAATAATTTCACAGGACCTCGTCCACGTCTGTTTCGCTATCTGTTGCAGAATTATTTTCGTTCTGGGATTTTTGTAAAAGTTTGTATGCTGCTGGTAACAACCGCATTGATTTTTTTACTGCTGGTCTTATTAAAGTTGAAATTAATGCTAACCCTTCGTCATCAAAACAAGTGTTACCTGCCATATCGATGAGATCGGAAACTGCAAGCTGCAACGTACATGAAGGGCAATCCGCAGTACTGTTCCGTATTATCCCAGTCATGCTTTACGGGCCAGAGAAAGCAGTGAGAACATATGCCTTCATTGACGATGGTTCCGAGTTGACGTTGATGGAGCAAAGCCTTGCAGATGAACTCGGAATCAAAGGACCTAAAAAGCAACTATGCTTGAAGTGGACTGGCGAAACCTGCAAAATGGAAAACGAGTCTCAACAGGCGAACCTGAAGATCTCAGGAATACGAAGCTCAACGAAATTTAACCTTTCGGGAGTCTACACCATATCCTCTGAAAACTCGACCACAGACATTGAAGCTTACCGAACTACAGGAAAGGTTTCCATATCTATCTGTTCTGCCGCTCGAGGAATACAACGAAGTCAGTCCACGGCTTCTAATCGGTCTTAACTATGCTAATCTCGGCCATGGAAGTAAGAGCAATTACGATGAAAACTCGTCTGGGATGGACCGTTTACGGTAACTGCACCAAAATGGAAATACTGGTAGAGAACTGCACCATCATAGTGTTCAGCATTGCGAGTGCAACTCACAAAATGACAATGACTTACATAGAGCGATGAAACCGTATTTTGCCCTGTGTAGTATGGGCGTCATTGAATCAAACATACTTATGTCAACAGAAGGTCAGCGAGCTCAATCGTTGTTAGAATCTCGAACTCGGCAGATAAATAACTGCTACAAATTCTTTGGAAATTTGATCATGTTCGTCTCCCAGATAACAAAACTGTGGCTTTGAGACGATAGAGATGCCTTGAAAACCGGATGCATAAAGATCCCCGTTTGGCTGAAGCACTACAGATGAAAATCCAAGAGCATGTAAGCAAGGGGTATGTGAGAAAGCTTACTTCTGAAGAGTTAGCCGTGCCGCGCGAGCGAGTCTGGTACCTACCGATATTTGCAGTAGTTAATCCTAATAAACCAGGCAAGACCCGTCTAGTATGGGATGCCGCAGCGATCGCTCATGGAATCTCCCTAAATTCAATGCTGAGGAAAGGTCCCGATCAATTGACTTCTCTTCTCTCCGTGCTAATCCGCTTCCGTGAGTTCAAGGTGGCAGTATGCGGTGACATCAGGGAGATGTTTCACCAGGTGCACATGCGAACCGATGATCAACACTGCCAGCGAAAAATGCCGAGGATTCAGAGCCAAGCGTCTACATCGTTCAAGTTATGACGTTCGGAGCCTGCTGTTTACCAAGTATTGCGCAATACGTTAAAAATCGTAATGCAAAGCTTTTCGAACGAGATCATCCTGAAGCATTTGACGCTATAACTAAGCAACACTACGTCGATGATATGCTCGTGAGCTTGGAAACGGTTGATGAAGCAGTGGCGCTGGCGAAGGACATTCATATCGAAGCTGGTTTCGAAATGCGAAATTGGATCTCCAACTCTAGTAGTGTCCTGATTTGGTTGAAAGAGGGAACGGCGTAAGAGAAAGACATGAACATCGGCAGGGAAGCAACCACCGAAAAAATACTTGGCATGTGGTGGAACACATCGACTGATTGCTTCACGTACAAGTTGTCCTCTCGATACGACGAAGCTCTCCTAACTGGCAGCCGACGACCATCGAAGCGTGAAGTTCTCCGAATACTGATGATGGTATATGACCCCATCGGGTTCATTGCGCATTTGTTGATGTTCCTGAAGACGCCTTTACAGGAAATATGGCGGACATCTGTCGGTTGGGATGACCCTATAGAGGACGCGCAGTTCGAAAAGTGGATGTTTTGGCTAGCAGTGTTTCCGGAGATGACGAAGATTAAAATTCCGCGATGTTTCCGGTCAGTGTTGTCTAAGAAAGCCGAGGTCGAGATGCATACATTCATTGATGCAAGTGAGAACGGATTGGCGGCGGTTGTCTACTTCAGGTTCCGTGAGGGGGAGGTGATCGAATGCTCCTTTGTGGCAGCGAAAACCAGAGTAGCTCCCTTGAAGTTCCTGTCTATTCCACGTTCGGAACTACAAGCAGCTGTACTGGGTGTGCGTCTAGCAGACACCATAGTGACATCTCTCTCAATCAATGTTCGTAAGCGCTATTTCTGGTCCGATTCCAAGGACGTACTGTGCTGGCTAAAGTCCGATCACAGACGATACAGTCCATTTGTAGCCTTCAGGGTTAGCGAAATCTTGGAATCGACTGATATCGATGAATGGCGATGGATTCCCACTAAAATGAACGTAGCCGATGAAGGAACAAAGTGGGCGCGGGTCCCCACCTTTCTGAGAATTGCCGTTGGTTCTGCGGCCCACTGTTTCTAAGACAAGACGAGGAAACGTGGCCTGGAAAGCCTTCCCTGGAAAGAACGACAGATGAAGAGCTTCGTCCACATCTACTTGTCCATACAGCCACGGTGGAATCACCAATCTCCCCACAAAATTTCTCTAAATAGAGTTCCCTTCTGCGTGGCACAGCACTCGTCTTTCGTTTTGTCAATAATCTCAAACGAGTTCGCAAAGAACGTATATCTGGACCTTTGACTCAACGGGAGCTAGCCGAAGCAGAAACTTATCTCTTTCGTTTAGCACAGTCTGAAGTATATGCTGACGAGATTGCTGCATTAGCCGTGAACAACGCTCAGACAAGAGCAGGAAAAAACATTATCCGTCATAATCCGCTTTTCCGAGATGCTTTCCTGGACGAAAGTGGAATTGTTCGTGTCCGAGGGCGAACGAGTGCCTGTGAATTCATCGATCGTGACGCAGCTGAACCTGTTATTCTTCCTCGGAATCATCACGTTACACGTTTGAGCATCAACAACGTGCATCAACGGTTCAACCACCAAAACCACTTAACAGTCGTAAACCGAATACTGCAGCGCTTTCACATCCCTCGTCTAAAAGCAACTTACTAAGCCGTGTGTTGTAAGATCTCTCAAGCACAATAGCAACCACCTATGATGGCTGAGCTCCCTTAGGCACGACTAACAGCGTTCAGCCTTCCGTTCACCCATATGGGGGTGGACGACTTTGGACCGATTCAGGTTTCAGTGGGCCGCCGTTCGGAAAACGCTGGGGAGTTCTCGCTACCTGTATGACTACTAGCGCCATCTATTTGCAAGTCGCTCACACACTGACCACCGACTCTTGTGTTATGGCGATCAGAAACATTATGGCTAGAAGAGGCGTTCCGGCTGTCATCTACAGCGATCGGGGTACCAACTTCCAAGCGACCGGTAAGGAGCTGCGGACAGCAATTCAACAGCTGGATCACGATAAGTTCGCGAAAGAGTTCAACTCACATTACACTCAACGGGTTTTCAACCCGCCTCTATCCCCACATATGGGAGGAGCGTGTGAGCGGTTGATCCGTACAGTCAAGAAAAATCTGACTATATTACAATCGAGCAGATTGCCAACAGACGAGGTACTGCAGAATGCACTGGCGGACGTGAAAAATATAGTCAATCCTCGACCCCTAACCGAAATTCCGCTCGAAGATGACTCCTCTCCCGTGTTGACTCC
Organism: Sabethes cyaneus; assembly: GCF_943734655.1. NCBI lineage: Eukaryota > Metazoa > Arthropoda > Insecta > Diptera > Culicidae > Sabethes > Sabethes cyaneus. Next base: position 129,350,830 of record NC_071355.1, read on the forward strand.
TAATGATTTTCTGCTCGGGTCTTCGAACGGCTTAAGATCTTGGGCACCGCTCGACGATAGCCCGGTGCTGTTGAAGAATTCCTACACACAATCACAAGTCATGGCGGACAGATTCTGGCGGCAGTGGGTGCGAGATTATCTTCACAGTATCCCTCGTCGTACAAAGTGGTTTATCCCAGCTAAACCGATAACCGTTAATGATATCATACTGATCGTCGACCCGAAGCTGCCAAGAAACTGCTGGCCCAAGGGTAGGGTTATCGCAGCGCATCAAGAAAACGATGGACAGGTACGTCGCGTGACCGTACAGACTGCTTCCGGGGGTATATACGAGAGACCTGCGGTATCCATAGCTGTGCTCGACATAGGCGTTGTTTAGGATCCGAAAATAATTTTTCTAAAGTCTAAATTACAAACTATTTCATAAAGCTAAATTAAAAGCTATCTAAAATTATCTAAGGCAGTGTTCTTATACCTAATCTACGTTTGCTTAGAGTTAGAAGGTTAAAAGGTGACCATGATTGAATTTAAGATAGCTTACAATACCTAGTGTAATTTTAGGCAGGCTAACAAGAGCAGCAACGGAAAGAAATCACTAAAAGTAGGTCCAACGATAATTGTTTAAAAGTGCTATTACAATAACAAAATTTACTCCTGCCACAGGAATTTTATAATTTATCTACCAACCACTGAAGGAATAAATTCATAAAATTGACGACACTCTTTGCTTACGGAACAATTATATTTTAACAAAATCGGCTGACAATTTTGTTTTATCTTCTTCTTCACCGATGTGCTGTAGAGCGCTCTTATATAATAATCACTTATAGTCTAATATTTCTATCGTATTATTATCTTCCAGGATATTTTGCCAGAGTTGGACGCATCACGCCATGCAGAAGCCTTAACATATATATTGCTGATTTTAAAAAAAGAAATGCCATCAACGGATTTGGTAAAATGTTTGCTCAGTAGGGAGTGCAAGAATAAGGCAGACGCTTTTGTCATATCTGTTTTAAGGTAATCTATCTACGACCTATCAAACTATATATGTATGTACGTTTTACCTTTGTTATACTATATACCGCCATCCAGGGTGAGATTGTGCCAAAAACCAAAAATGTTTATTTGTGAAAATTTATTATATCTATAGAAACTGGTGACCTAAATTCAAAATGATGATGAACATAACATATTTATTCATAACTTAGAATGGAACTCAGATAATATTAGCAAACTATATAGCCTAAACGGGGTTTCAAAGTTCGCGATCAAAAATACTCGGAAATAACGCTTGTAAAAAATGTCCCGCATAAACCAACCCAAACAAGAAATCGCATCAACTTGCTATTTTGAAGGTATATAAACTAATCATTAACAATGTATTGAAAGGTTGTTATGTGTTGGATAAGTTTTGATTACAAAAATAATATTTTTCGAAACTTTGTACTTTTCGAGCTTCACGGGGGTGAGATTGTGCCAAGCCATAATGATTGATCCAATTTGTGGATTTCACATACACAACAAAAATACGTCAGTATACATCAGCATACTCACATTCTTTACTATTGAGCACAATATTTTGACAGATTAGATTGAATCATCCATGTTGGAGCACACAGCATTATAGGTCTGCTAAATAATTTAAACTAATTTTGGCTTTTTCTCTGAAAGTTTCAGATACTTTGAATAAACACTCTAATATAATAGACTAATCTCAAGATTTTAGTCTTGACCTTGGAATGAGGTCATACATATATTAATATTTTTTTGAAACGATGGTTCTACAATTGATGAAGGGACGGTAGGGGAAAGAAATGAAAATTTTTTTTTGTCACCCCCTAGAAGGGGTGAGATTGTGCCAAAGTTCATGCACTTCCAGTAAAATTAGGTTTCATTGTAACTAAACCAGTGAAGGCCAAACCGCGGGCCGCATGCGGCCCTTCGTAATGACTCGTGCGGCCCGCGAACTGATTTGAGGGATGGCATAAATCATTTTTTTGATGACACAGGGGTCACTCAGTTCAGTCGTAGTACCTAGTACAAATTGTAGATCTGATTGCTTTCCGGTTTAAATCTTGTGGTTATTCCTAAAAATCGACTTTTGGTGCCGCCTATTTTACATTTTGGTATGCGCAAGAATGGCCAGAGTTCATTGCGGCCCGCGGACTCATGGAACGATCTGATTTGGCCCGCACCACGCCTATGCCTGGGCACCACTGAATTAAACCATCTCTACAGCAGTTGTTAATTGAACACTTTAGTATATATTGACAGGTTTGAAATCAACTTAGTTCGTAGCTAAAGAACAAAAATATATGCTGGAGATGGCTGGACCGATTTTGATGATCTTGGTGTCAAATGAAAGGTCTAATTGTCCCATTGTTCGCCATTAAATTTCATTTTGATCGGACTTTTAGCTCAAAAGTTATGTATAAAAATACGAAAAATATGGGACTTCATTATCGCATAGGTCCTTTAACCGATTTGAACATAATTGGTTACAATGGAAGGGGAGCCTTTTAAAACCTTAACTTCTAAATTTCATGATGAATGGACTTGTGGTTTGAAAGTTACATAAAGATATGTAAAAAAAAGTATTTAAAACGTAGTTTTGTTACATATAAGCATTAATAAAACCAAAATATATCAATCATGGGTCGACTGTAATCGATGCATGTGTGTATGTATGTATGTGTGATGTATGTATGTATGTATGTATGTATGTATATATGTATGTATGTATGTATGATGTATGTATATATGTATGTATGTATGATGTATGTATGTATGTAAATATGCGTGTATGTGTCTATGTAATTGCAATTCTGGAACTTGCTTGAAATTTTAAGAAATGTGAGAATCATTTCATTTGTCATTTTATTCACTTGGTGTTACTCGCAATCGGACTAGACAAGCAGAAAAGTTGTTTAAGTTGATTTAAGTATATAGGTTCCTGAGCCCTCTAACGGACAACATCGAAAAAACGATGTGATCAAGTTAATAGCTATTTTTTTTATGAAAATGCATACAAAAGAAAGTCAAGTTTTGTGCAAAAATAATTATCTGAAGAAGTGCCAGGTAAGGAAAAGCCCAATTTCTCTGTTTCGTTTTTTATATCTAATGCTCTACCCAGTTATGTTTTCACTAAAATATAATACATAATTGAAGTCAAGCATTTAAATCACTCATAGACAAATTTTGAGGTTAATCTTTTTGTTCTAGATATCCTTTTTTGAAACATGAAAAAGCAAATAATCGCGCTATAGTATATTGTGTGTTTGTTTGTGCTGATAAATAACTTCGTTTTTTTTAATGTATTGTCTATCAATAATTCCCGTGACTGCATCGAATATATAGTTTTAAACCGTGTTGTGAAGTGGAAATAAATAATAACCCGCCTGTGCTCTGTAAACCGCAAGACTTGTGCAATTACATTTGGCTGCTGTGTTGAGTGAGAATTGTACCAACCAACAACAATGATATTGTGTCTAACGCACCATCCGCTGCATACCAACCGCGCGTATTTCTATCGAAAGCATCATATTACTGCTACTGCTACTACTGTTTGGGATGGAACGCATCTGTGGTAAATGCGAAAAGGATATTCGAGATATTGAACCAGCTCAATGCGGCTTCTGTGATACATTTTTCCACGCAAGACCAGAGTGCTCTGATGTAACTCGCAGTAATTTGCAACAATGGTTCAGCTGCGGCAAAGCATTGTGGATATGTCCTGAATGCCGAGTGTTATTCGATAACCGAACAATGCGTGGCGTTTTGAAAAATCTTTTCTCCGACCGTTCAACTGCGATTGACGATCTACGCAATCAAGTCCTAGAACTGACTGACTTGGTTAAAAGCCTGCAAGCTGAAATAACAAAAAATTACTCGGTGTGCATGATGAAATTTGATAATATTTCGGTCCCAGCGGATACGCCACGGTGTGTCCCCAATGTGAATACCGATTTTATAAGGGCGTCATCAGCTATTTGGCCATCATTGTCGGAAAAGCAGCATGAAGACGACCAAAACCTATTCGCTAAGCCTCCTAGATCCTCAGTCAGCTATGGCACGAAGGATTTCGATTTCAGCGACCTTTCAGTAACCTGTTTTGCGGCTAAACCCCCGGCTGAAAAATTTTGGCTCTATCTTACTGGCTTTCATCCAAGCATAACCAATGAGGACGTAACCAAAATCACATGCCGCTGTCTAGACCTCAACGAACCGATTGATGTTATCCGTCTCATACCGCGTGGCAAGGATGCTACGAAGTATTCTTTCGTGTCATTTAAGATAGGACTTAAACCGGGCATCAAAGAAAAATCGCTACAAGCCTCAACTTGGCCCAAAAACATTAAATTTCGGGAGTTCATTCAACTCGGCTCAAAAAACCGTCCACCAGTCAACCTGCGGAACAACCGTTCACCAGAGAAAGTGTCACCGATAATTCCAGCTACGGAACCAGCGGAACGTGGTATAGATTTATTACTGCAAGAGTAACTTCAGACCATCTGCCGCTGCCGGGACGCATACTCCAAAGCATAATAGTAGCCCCTTGCCCCGCCGAGACAGTAGCGCCGTTTTCTGTTACCAATTTAAGCTCCTTCAGCCGTCCCGGAACTGTACTCGGGTCTGGGGAAGGGGTCTTCCAACCCACATTCTCAGGCAAGTATGTGTGCAGTACTGAACACTCAAGTTTGTTTAAATAGTTTCCGGATTCCAGATGCAACCTCGATTATTCCATTTCGACTTCGGATCTTAAATTGCGATGCGACCGTTCAGTCGTAACACCCGGGTTTTCTACTACAAGGATCTTCCGCGACGGAGTAGAGAGCACAGTTGACAAACCGTGTTCACCATCGGTAAACCGCCAACTTTTTTCGATATATTACCAGAATACCAGAGGTCTACGTACAAAAACGAGCGAATTGTATGGGTCACTTGCTGCTAGTGACTATGACATCATCGTCTTTACTGAAACGTGGCTTAATGAGAGCTTCTCCAACGCCGAACTCACCCACATATACACATTGTATCGCTGTGACCGTAACCCACAATCAAGTCGGCTACTCAGAGGCGGAGGCGTTTTGGTCGGAGTAAGAATGACTCTAAACAGCTCTTCCGTGCATCTGGCTGATGCAGACAGTTTGGAGCAAACCACGGTTAAGATTAAGTTTCGTGACTCATCGCTTTTCATCTGCGTTGTGTATATTCCCCCGAACTCCGAAGCTGATCGTTACGTAAAACACTCTGAGTGTATCCAAGAATTATGTGATTTGAAAAATGCGCGGAACGCTCTTCTTATCATAGGGGACTACAACCTGCCGCACCTTCAGTGGTGCTATGATACCGAATTGGGTCAACTGCTTCCCACAAATGCTACTACTAACCAAGAACTTGTTTTGGTGGAACATGTTGTTGATGCTGGGCTTCAGCAACTGAACACACTTACTAATGCCAACAACAGAATTCTAGACCTGGCTTTCACGAACGATGCTGGTTGCTTTGAACTATTGTAGCCTCCTACAGGGCTACTCACAATAGATGCTCACCATAAGCCATTTGTTCTGACGTACCACTCAGTCATCAATATGGTCCCGGAGTGCTGGAGTCAAGATTATGATTTCAATCGCTGTAATTTTGCCGACTTGAATACCTTATTCGACGAAATCAACTGGAGACAACTGCTAACCAGTTTATCATGCGACGATGCGATTCAGCAGCTTTATTCTATTGTGAAGACAACGCTACGTGATAAAGTGCCGACAAAAAACCTCACAACACGCTACAAGAAGCTTCCTTGGTGGAATGCGGAGCTTCAAAACTTGCGCAACCGATTGCGTAAAGCGAGAAAACAGTACTTTCGATCCAAAACGACAACTGCTAAACTTAAAGTGCGCGAAATGGAAGAGCAGTACCACTCCCTTCGAATAATAAGTTTTAACGCATATATCAGCCGCACTCAAAACGACCTGCAACAAAACCCACAATCTTTTTGGTCCTATGTGAAACGCCTTAAACAAACGGACGGTTTGCTACAATCTGTACACCACGTCCACGGCGATCAGCCTGCTGAAAATCAAACTGATATTGCTTATCTATTCTCCATGTTTTTTCGCGGGGTACTGAACAACGATGAACCGCCCTTTGTAGAATCTTATTTAAACAGTCTACCTCAGCTTGGTGCATCGATTCCGCTCCTGTCATTCTCGCCAAACGATGTCCTTGTTAAACTTCGGTCACTCGATATTTCAAAAGGCTCTGGACCCGATTGTCTCCCGCCCGTCCTCTTTAAAAACTGCGCAGAGTTCCTTGCAGCTCCTTTGAGCATCATCTTTAACAAATCTCTTAGCGAAGGTGTCTTCCCTACTTGCTGGAAAACCGCTACGATAATACCCATTCATAAGGCCGGAAGCATTCATGACGTGAAGAACTACAGAGCAATATCTATCCTCAGTAGTCTTCCAAAAATCCTAGAGTGTTTAATCCTGGATGCAGTATACCCTCACGTTCATCATTTTATCAGCGAAGATCAACATGGGTTTATGAAAAAGCGTTCTACAACTACCAATATGATGTCATATGTCTCCTCTCTAGTACGTAGCGTCGAAAAAAGAGTGCACGTCGACGCTGTATATGTAGACTTCTCAAAGGCCTTCGATCGTGTACCGCATAGACTCGTCGTAGAAAAACTGAAACGGAGCGGTTTTCCCGATTGGTTGACAACGTGGATTTCTTCATACCTGAGTAACCGAAGCGCGTCTGTACGAATTGGAGGCATCTTGTCGCAACCGTTTAATATCTGCTCTGGTGTCCCACAAGGTAGCCACCTGGGTCCGCTGCTCTTTGTTTTGTTCGTCAATGACTTATGCAACTTACTCAAGGCACCGAAATTTATGTTTGCCGATGATCTCAAGTTCTTCCGTGCGATTACTTCAGTTGATGATTGTATCGTACTCCAGGAAGACATTGATCTGCTTGTGGAATGGTGTGCAACAAATGGAATGGAAGCTAACGTTAAAAAGTGTCACATTATAACGTTCACTCGCCAGCGCACAGTGGGACCATTCTGGAAAAAGGCGGTCAAAAGTCTTTTCTCGCTTTTCCTGACGTTTTCGAGCTTAGGTATCTTAGGAGAAGTTTCATAAAAAAGTATTCTGCATCTAATGACATTTTTATATAATTATATATTAAGGGGATAACAAATTTGAAAAAATTAATTTTTTATAGAAACTAGATAGCATGGTCATGTGTTCGGCAAAGTTGTAGAACTTTGAATTTCATTGAACTTTGCCGAAGATACTATGTATCTGCATCATATGGTTTGCGAGATATAATTGACTTTCTTTCGTGACCCCCTTAAAATCAGTTTTTTAAACTTCTTGTACACAAAACCTCATCTAACAGGTTCGACATGTTCTACAAACTTTTGGATAATATCAAAATACGTAGCTTTCTAGAAGGTGTATATATCATATGTTGCTTTATTTGCTTTGAAAATGGATTTGAAGCATAAATTTTACCGTTTTTACAACTAATTTTTTCCGTAAATAGGCAGTTACTGGCAGCTAAAGTTAGCATCGCTTGAACCTCCATAGAATGTAGTATAAGTGTGCCAAAAAATTTTGGCCGGGTCTGGCCGGGCATTTTGGTTATTTCAATTACATACATATATGCTGGTTTTAATAAGTTATCAGGGTTTTTTTCATTCGTACATGTTCATAATAATTTCACAGGACCTCGTCCACGTCTGCTTCGCTATCTGTTGCAGAATTATCTTCGTTCTGGGATTTTTGTAAAAGTTTGTATGCTGCTGGTAACAACCGCATTGATTTTTTTACTGTTGGTTTTCTTAAAGTTGAAATCAATGGATCCGACGTCATTAACAATTTTTTGAAAACATTTTCGTTTGACGATATTCTGTTCAGAAATCAGATTATTTCAATAATTACATAAAATCATGATTAATTACTGTTAACATACCTTGAACATTTACGTGCACGCTTTATGTCTTTGATACGGCACTCTTGCGGTTCTTCCGAAAGACGACTGACTGGTAGAACAGCTGCATCTATTATTTTTTCTATTACCGTGAATTAACCACAATATCGACAAACGAAGATGTTTTCAGAATATTTTTAATGACGTCGGATCCATTAATTTCAACTTTAAGAAGACCAATAGTAAAAAAAAAATCAATGCGGTTGTTACCAGCAGCATACAAACTTTTACAAAAATCCTAGAACGAAAATAATTCTGCAACAGATAGCGAAACAGACGTGGACGAGGTCCTGTGAAATTATTATGAACATGTACGAATAATAAAACCATGATAACTTACTAAAACCAGCATATATGTATGTAATTCGTAATTGAAATAACCAAAATGCCCGGCCAGACCCGGCCAAAATTTTTTGGCACACTTATACTACATTCTATGGCGGTTCAAGCGATGCTAACTTTAGCTGCCAGTAGCTGCCTATTTACGGAAAAAATTACTTGTAAAAACGGTAAAATTTATGCCTCAAATCCATTTTTAAAGCAAATAAAGCAACATATGATATATACACCTTCTAGAAAGTTGCGTATTTTGATAGTATCCAAAAGTTTGTAGAACATGTCGAACCTGTTAGATGAGGTTTTGTGTACAGGAAGTTTAAAAAACTGATTTTAAGAGGGTCCCGACAGAAAGTCAATTATATCTCGCAAACCATATGATGCAGATACTTAGTATCTACGGCAAAGTTTAATGAAATTCAAAGTTCTACAACTTTGCCGAACACATGACCATGCTATCTAGTTTCTATAAAAAATTAATTTTTTCAAATTTGTTATCCCTTTAACATCCAATTATATGAAAATGTCATTAGATGCAGAATACTTTTTTATGAAACTTCTCCTAAGACACCTAAGCTCGAAAACGTCAGGAAAAGCGAGAAAAGACTTTTGACCGCCTTTTTTCAGAATGGTCCCACTGTGCAGCGCAATCCAATCTATTTTAACTACACTATGTCATCAACCGACCTGGACAGAGTGCAGACCGTCAAAGATTTGGGAATCACATTGGACAGTAAGTTAACCTTCTCGGAGCATATTTCATCATGTGTGGCAAAAGCATTCTCCGTGTTAGGTTTCATCAAGCGAAACACTCATGCGAAGGCTGAGTGTAAACTCTCCGCTTGCAAATGACGGATCTCGGTAGAAGCATGTTCGATGAACCTGAAAATACCGAGAACCTGAGCAGAGGGTCCAAAGCCCCCAAAGGAGGATGGTTTTAATAGCTATTATCCATGGCTAAAAGTAAAAACATGAATGGATAAACCCTAATCCAAGGTGTCATGCGACCCGTGCCGAGGGATGAATGGTGGGGGGGGGGGGGTTCTATAAATACTCAGCCTCAAACGGAGCCTGTGGAATACCAGAGCGCCCTCCACAGTAATCAGCCCTTACCGCATCATGAGGGGCTCTGATGTGGCGGACTTTTCTTTCCCCTCAACTCGTGGGATTCTTATGGAAGACAAAATCAAAAATACAACAAGTGTGGATACGGTGGAAAACCCGTTCGCTAGAGGGGGCATCCAGCGTTCTCCACCAAGGGTGGAGAAGGATGCAACTAGGAGCGCTAGTGTGGGTGGCAAAGGCAGCGGTATGCCTACCACGCCGGACACAGCGATGAACGGCCCAGCGCTTATCAGGGCGATGGAGAAAAATAGAGACGCTGTACCTAAAGTGGTAGCAGCGTCACAGCAGCTCGAGGTAATAATCGAGTTTACGTCAGGTCGCGGCAATTTCTCCAAGGACCTGAAGCAGAGCTTGCTCATGCTTCGGAGAACCTTGAATGCAGCGACCAAAACGCACAACGACCTCGTGGCGCGTGCAGGAGAGGCTAAGAAGGTGACCGTGAAGGCGTCGAAGGCAGTACAAACGGACGCTTGCCCGTTGACGGAGTGTCGTAACGCGGCCCAGGAGGCTACGGAAAGCGCTACCAGCAGCGGTAAGGCATCCGCCAAGCGCCCGAGACAGTCCCCGGGGGATAGCACCCCTGGCGGACCGAAAAAACGCCTGATCGGTAAAAGCCCTCAGGCTAGCGGGTTGGCAGAGCTAACCGATGAACCAGCGGGAAGCTCCAAGACAGGTGGCCCGTGGACCGAGGTTAGGGCCAAGAGAAAAGGCGGAGGAGGCTCCAGTAAAAAAACTGCTCCACCTAAACCGGCAAGAAAGCGAGCGAAGAAGGGCGACGCTCTTATCCTGAAAACCGACGGGTCGAAATACTCGGAGGTTCTGAAGGCCATGAGAGGAGACGCCCTACTCAAGGATCTGGGCGCGGACGTACGGAGCATCCGCCGCTCACGCACGGGCGATATGATCCTCGAGTTAAAGAAGGACGCCACAAAGAAGAGTTCCGCATACAAGCCCATAGCGGAAGGAGTGCTCGGGGACGGAGTGAAGGTACGTGCTCTCACACCAGAAGTGACTCTCCAGCTTAAGAACCTGGACGAGATCACCGAAGTGCGTGAGGTCGTACAAGCTCTCAAAGAGCAAAGTGGAGTGGTGGTGGCAACCGAGGCGGTTCGCCTACGCAAGGGTCCGGCCGGGACCCAGGTAGCCACCATACGACTTCCGCTGATTGACGGAAACAAAGCCCTGAAAGCTGCTAGGCTAAAAGTGGGGTGGTCGGTATGCCCACTGAGCGTGTCCAAGCAGTCGGAAGCTTGCTTCCGGTGTTTCGAGCACGGACATAAAGCCTGGAACTGCAAGGGGCCAGATAGGAGCCAGTTGTGCAGGAGATGTGGCAGTGCTGGCCATAAAGCAAAGGACTGCGCGGAGCCTCCCCAGTGCCTGATCTGTACCGGTAAACGGGACGCAAAGCACGTAACGGGAGGTCCAAGGTGCCCGGCCGGTGTGCCGGCGACTAAGCCACGTTCATAGTGCAAGTGACACAACTCAACCTGAACCACTGCAGCACAGCTCAGCAGCTGTTACACCAAGCAGTTTCAGAGTCAGCAATGGACATTGCCATAGTCTCGGATCCATATCGCGTCCCTGCCGGAAACGGCAACTGGGTCTCGGATAGGTCTGCGACGGCGGCTATATGGACAACAAGCAGGTTCCCGGTTCAGGAGGTTGGGTCAACTGCAGACGAGGGATTTGCGGTTGCCAAAGTGGGTGGAGTGTTCTACTGCAGTTGTTATGCTCCGCCGAGTTGGTCTATCGAGCAGTTTACGCGGATGGTAGACCGAGTATCAGTTGTGCTGACTGGTTTAAGGCCGGTGGTTGTGGCAGGCGACTTTAACGCTTGGGCGGTAGAGTGGGGAAGTCGTCGCACGAACCATAGGGGTCGGATTCTGCTTGAAGCTCTGGCAAAGCTCAACGTAGATCTGGCCAACGTCGGCAACACAAGTACCTTCAGTAGGAACGGTGCGGAGTCTATCATCGACGTGACTTTCGGCAGTCCTGGTCTGATAGGAGACTGGCGGGTAGATAATGGCTACACTCACAGTGACCACCAGGCGGTCCGCTATGGTGTCGGTCAGATAACGAGGCGGCAGGCGGCGAGTAGGGCCAACACTCCAACCACCCGTGGATGGAAGACATCATACTTCGATCCCGAAGTATTTGTGGAAGCGATCCGGAGAGAGTGCGGTGATCGCGGTATGTCCGATCCGAACGCTGATCATTTGGTTGAGGTACTGTCGCGAGCATGTGACGCTACCATGCCTAGGAAAGGTCGTCCTAGGTATGGCAGGTCACCGGCTTACTGGTGGACAGATGAAATTGCGGAACTCCGCGGAGCGTGCTTTCGTGCGAGGAGAATTATGCAAAGAGCTCGTTCGGATGAAAGCAGGGCTGAATGTCGAGTAGCACTTGTTGCTGCACGCGCAGCGCTTAAGAGCGGGATAAAAGCTAGTAAACGAGCCTGCTTTGAAAGGTTATGTGCTAGTGCCAATGCGAACCCGTGGGGTGATGCCTACAGAGTCGTAATGGCAAAGACCAAGGGTGTGATGGCGCCCGCTGAGCAATCGCCAGAGATGCTGGAGCGGATCGTCGAGGGCCTCTTTCCGCGCCACGAGCCAAGGCCCTGGCCCCAGGCCGCTGAGTCGTCCCACGGCCGACGTTCCAGTATCTCAGACCATAGCGTAGGATGGTCGGCCTCCCAGCCGAACATCCAAAGTAACGTGGGTGACGGCGGTTTGGAGGTCGGGGAGGAAGTGACGGTTACGAACGAGGAACTCATTGATATCGCTAAATCCCTAAAGGTGAGCAAGGCACCGGGGCCAGACGGTATCCCGAATATGGCCATTAAAGCGGCTATTTTAGAGGCTCCCGAATTATTCGGGGCAGTAATGAATAGATGCCTGGAAGCTGGCCACTTCCCGGACAGATGGAAGCGACAGAACCTGGTCCTATTGCCGAAGCCGGGAAAACCTCCGGGTGTCCCCTCGTCATATAGGCCGATCTGTCTACTCGATACTGCCGGCAAGGTGCTGGAGAGGGTTATCCTTAACAGACTCGTACAGTACACGGAGGGTACAAACGGTCGGTCAAGGAACCAATTCGGCTTCCGAAAAGGCAAATCTACGGTGGATGCCATCTTGTCTGTCACTAAGACAGCCGAGGTGGCAATCCAGCCCAAGAGGACAGGTATTCGTTATTGCGCAGTTGTCACGCTCGACGTGAGAAATGCGTTTAATAGCGCTAGCTGGGACTCCATAGCCAGCTCGCTTCGGAACGTCCAAGTGCCGGTGTCGCTGTACAGAATTCTGGAAAATTATTTCCAGAATCGTGTGCTATGCTACAACACGGAGGAGGGTCAGAAATGCGTTCCAATCACCTCAGGGGTTCCGCAAGGTTCCATACTGGGCCCGGTGTTGTGGAACGTCATGTATGACGAGGTGTTGAAGCTAAAGTTTCCGGTAGGGGTGGCGATTGTCGGCTTTGCGGACGATATCACCTTGGAAGTCTACGGTGAATCTATCAGAGAGGTTGAGTTGACGGCTGCCCACTCTATAAGCATTGTTGAAGATTGGATGCGATCCAGGAAACTGGACCTAGCGCATCATAAAACGGAGGTTATCGTGGTTAACAACCGCAAGTCGGTGCAGCAAGCAAATATAAGTGTCGGGGACTGCACTATTTCGTCAATGCGGTTCTTAAAACTCCTTGGAGTCATGGTCGATGACAAGCTCAAGTTCGGGAGCCACGTCGACTATGCCTGCAAGAAGGCTTCCACAGCTATTTCGGCATTGTCTCGTATGATGTCTAATAGCTCTGCGGTATATGGCAGCAAGCGAAGGCTATTAGCCAACGTGGTCCAGTCTATACTTAGGTATGGCGGACCGGTGTGGTCATCGGCGTTAGGTACCAAAAGCTATCTAGCCAAGCTGGAAAGCACCTATCGTCTCATGTGCTTAAGAGTGGCGAGTGCGTATCGCACAGTTTCACATGACGCAATCTGCGTCTTAGCGGGTATGATGCCTATTGGTATCATCATCAGCGAGGACGTAGAGTGCTTCAACCAACGTGGAACTAGAGGCATACGGAGTACCACAAGATCGGCCTCGATGATCACATGGCAGCGGGCATGGTCTGATTCCACAAAAGGCCGGTGGACACATAGACTTATCCCGGAACTATCCGGATGGGTCAACAGGCGTCATGGCGAAGTCAGCTTCCACCTGACACAGATTCTGTCAGGGCATGGTTGTTTTAGACAGTATCTGCACAAATTTGAGCATGCGGAGTCCCCCGAGTGTCCCGAATGCGCGGACGTTGAGGAAACTGCAGAACATGCTTTCTTCATATGCCCTCGTTTCGAGGGCGTGAGAAGCAACATGATGGCAGTTAGCGGACAGGACACTACTCCGGATAACTTAGTCCAAAGGGTGTGTTCTAGCTCGGACGTCTGGGGTGCGGTCAATGCGGCTGCTACCCAGATCGTACTTGAGCTACAAAACCGCTGGAAAGCCGATCAACGGCGAATAAACAGCCTAACTACCATAGTCCAGTAGTTATCTAAGAGCGTGCGGTAAGCACAATAGCCCCTCCCTGAAGTAATACCGATAAGGTGGTTCCAGGGGGGATTGAGGCTGGAGACTCGAGTAGGGTTTTAGTGGGTCTGGATCTTCACGATCTTCACGGGATACCAAACCCCACTCCCTGAACTGTCTTCTCAGGTGTCTGATAGCAGATTTCCCTATTCGTTAAAAAAAAAAAAAAAGCGCAACACTCAGCAATTTAGCAACATATACTGCTTAAAGTCGCTATATTGCTGCCTGGTACGAAGCATCCTAGAGTACGGAGTTCAAGTTTTTCAGGTTCAAGTAATTATTCAGAATTCTTGTTTTTGCTGTGGTAAAAATATTAAGATATTTGTACACACATTTTTCAAATGAACATTTCACATTTTATATGAATACTTTTTTCATATTGCCAACTCAAAACAAACTTCGTATGTGGCTTTGAAGCTCCAAAAGCTAAGGCCTTCTACAGATCTTTTGTGTTTACATACATGTTTAAATCATTTAAATATAAATAAGAAAGTGTTCATAAAGTAATTTAAATAACGCTTTACAAATATTTCACACCCTAGGAAAGAAAATATAATTATTGCACGCAGTACGTTCTTGCGAATTTGACTGTAAAATAAAGATTTCGAGGACTGATATTTAAAAATATGGTCAACTTAATTAATATAGATGTTCCTGAGAAAATAAAAAATAATTAGGCCATTGCAAATTATTTTTAAAGTTTTTGTCACCCCCCTCCCTTGGAAACTGGCATCAAAAATCGGGAGGCAAAAAAATGATATCCTACAAATCATGAGTTCAATTTTTTTATAAAATACCGTCATCCGGGGCAAGATTGTTCCAAAAAACATATGTTTTTGTTCTTTAGCTCAGTATACACACAATTCAGGAACCAAGTTGATTTCAAACCTGTCAATATATACTAAATTGTTCAATTAACAACTACCGTAGAGATGGTTTAGTTACAATGAAACCAAATTTTACTGGGAGTGCTTGAACTTTGGCACAATCTCACCCCTTCTAGGGGGTGACATTGTGCCAAAAACATAAAGTTAAGCTAGAAACCTAAACAGTGAACATTAGCATGTTCTTAAACAATACACATAAATATCAATATAAAGTAGTTCATATGGGGCCGTCCATGAACTAAGTGGACTATTAGGGGCAGGGGGTCGGCCAAAAACAACGCATCATACAAAAAGTATGAACGAAAATAACCCGGGTAGGTTTGAAATAACTAAAATGAGTTCGTAGTCAATGGACAACCTTTATATAGCCAGTAGCGTTTCTAGGGTTAACAAGGGGGAGATATATGAATGGGTGTGTTATAAGGGGGCATACCTATTCGATCATTTAACAAAAGTTGTCATTACTTCGTTCGAGAACCCTCGGCTGCAGAACATGTGGCCCATAAAACCCCCCCTCCCCCTCCGGCAAACCGGCAGTTTATACACGGTATAACATGTTCGTCTTATATTAGAGTGTTTATTCAAAGCATCTGAAATTTCCAGAGAAAAAGTAAAAATTAGTTTAAATTATTTAGGAGACCTATGATGCTGTTTGCTCCAAAATGGATGATGCAATCTAATCTGTCAAAATATTGTGCTCAATAGTAAAGAATGTGAGTGTACTGGTGTATACTGACGTATTTTTGTTGTGAATGTGAAATCCACAAAATGAATCGATCATTACGGCTTGGCACAATCTCACCCCAGTGAAGCTCAAAAAGTACAAAGTTTCGAAAAATATTATTTTCGTAATCAAAACTTATCCAAAGCCTAATAACTTTTCAATACATTGTAAATGATTAGTTTATATACCTTCCAAATAGCAACTTGATGCGATTTCTTGTTTGGGTTGGTTTATGCGAGACATTTTTTACAAGCGTTATTTCCGAGTATTTTTGATCGCGAACTTTGAAACACTGTTTAGGCTAAATAGTTTACTAATATTATCTGTGTTCCATTCTAAGTTATGAATAAATAAATATGGAATTGTGTTGGATTCACATTATGGTCTCGCTCCTACATTAACAGTTTGATATTTGTGATACCCATTGCCGCCCAAACGGTTACTTGATGAGCAAATATTTTGTTAGTGAATGCGCGGTTTAGTCTGGTAGGCTGGAAAGCAAACTTCAACGTTCGGCTTATAAGTAGCTGTTGAGTTTGGAATTTGTAGTATTATTTTGAAAGTTTTTCAGTAATACAGTTCATACATATACAGCCTCAACAAGACTGTTTTTGGATACGTCTCGATTTGCGTCTACGTAGAGTTGTATTATTCTAGTACTGCATTTCTTTCGACACACTTAGTAGGTTTCATTTTCATTCTTAAGTGGCATTCATAGACTTGTGTTAGTGTGTTGCATTGCTATCCAACTGTTTGTTTACTTTCCATATCTAGTTTACAAGTATCAACATCAGCTTGCTTTTCGTTACTGTTTAGAATGAATGAAGAAATTATCTGCACTGCTTTTTTTTTTTTTTTATTGGGGCAAATATTCGATTACATAAAATACTTAAGAGTAACTATCCTATATGATATTGTGTGTTCAATCACAAGTGGTGACTTTTCAACACTATTAGAATTGCAATATATACTATTATTCTGATTTCTTATGATTTGTTACGACAATTAAGATTATTTAGCAGTAGGGATTACAACCTAAATGTAAGGGAAAAAAATATAAATCTTAACCTAATATCTAACCTAGCTAACTTATGATCTATAAAGAGACCTAATCATAGCAATAGAGGATTGCAACGATTTTTGTCGGAAATTTGAAATAATTTTGTTTGACATAGTTTCTAGGGTTTCAACACCAGTAAGTCTATGTAATTCTAATGTACTAAACCAAGGAGGACGTTTCAAAATCATTTTCAAAATTTTATTTTGAATCCTCTGAAGACTCTTCTTCCTTGTAATACAACAACTTGACCAAATCGGAACGGCATATAACATCGCCGGTCTAAAAATTTGTTTGTAAATCAATAGTTTATTTTTCAGACAAAGTCTAGAATTTCTGTTAATGAGAGGATATAAACATTTCATATATTTATTACATTTTGCTTGAATACTTTCGATGTGGTCTTTAAAAGTAAGTTTTTTATCATAAATTAATCCCAAATATTTAACTTGGTCAGACCAACTCAAAGCAACTCCATTCATCTTGATAATGTGATTGCTATTTGGCTTAAGGGAAGAAGCTCTAGGCTTATGAGGAAAAATAATTAATTGAGTTTTACAAGCATTGGGAGAAATTTTCCACTTTTGCAAGTATTTGGAGAAAATATCCAAGCTTTTCTGCAGTCGACTACATATGACACGAAGACTTTTTCCTTTTACGGAAATGCTTGTATCGTCGCAGAATAACGACTTTGTGCAGCCAGCCGGTAATTCAGGAAGATCAGATGTGTATATGTTATACAGGATTGGGCCCAAGATCGAGCCTTGAGGCACACCTGCTTTAACAGGAAATTTATCAGATTTAGAATTCTGATAGACAACCTGTAAAAATCGATCAGTTAAATAATTTTGTAAAATTTTTACAATGTAAATTGGAAAGTTAAAATTTAGCAATTTCGTGATTAAACCTTTATGCCACACACTGTCGAATGCTTTTTCTATGTCTAGAAGAGCAACTCCAGTAGAATAGCCGTCGGCTTTATTAGCTCGTATCATATTAGTAACTCTGAGCAATTGATGAGTAGTGGAATGCCCATGTCGAAAACCAAATTGTTCATCTGCAAAAATGGAATGTTCAGTAATATGTGACATCATTCTGTTAAGAATTATTCTCTCAAATAATTTACTTATGGATGGAAGTAAACTAATTGGCCTATAGCTTGAAGCCTCCGCTGGATTTTTATCTGGTTTCAAAATAGGTGTAATCTTAGCAGTTTTCCATAAGTTAGGAAAATATGCTAATTTAAAACAGTTATTAAATATTTTAACCAAAAGTTGATAAGCGATTTCAGGGAGTTTTTTAATTAAAATGTAAAATATCCCATCGTCACCAGGATCTTTCATATTCTTGAATTTTTTGATAATTGAACGAACCTCATCCAAGTCAGTTTCAAATACTTCATTAGGTGAGACGTTATAAGTAGAAATTTGATCATATTTTTGAGAGACATCGTTTTCAACTGAGCTCACCACGTTCAAATTTAAATTATGAACATTTTCAAACTGCTGAGCAAGTCTTTGAGCCTTTTGTTCATTTGTTAATAGAATATGATCGCCATCTTTAATTGCTGGAATAGGTTTTGATGGTTTCTTCAGAATTTTTGACAATTTCCAGAAAGGTTTTGAATAAGGCTTCAACTGCTCAATCTTATTCGCAAACTTTTCATTCCTCAAAGCAGTAAATTTTTGTTTTATCTCTTTTTGTAATTCTTTATAAATAATTTTCATAGCAGGGTCTCGAGTTCGTTGATATTGACGCCTACGTACATTTTTCAGCCTAATAAGCAATTGAAGATTGTCATCAACAATTGGAGTGTCTAATTTCATTTGGACCTTCGGAACAGAATTGTCCCTGGCTTCAATAATAGCACTTCTCAAAGCTTCCAAAGCTGAATCAATATTGGTTTTACTTTGCAAACTTACTTCATGATTCAAATGATTCTCAATATGAGACCTGTATCTTTCCCAATTGGCCTTGTGATAATTAAACACAGATTTAATAGGGTTTAAAATTGTCTCATGTGATAAACAAAAAGTGATTGGGAGATGATCCGAATCAAAATCAGCATGAGTAATTAACTCGCTGCACGCATGACTTTGGTCGGTTAGAACCAAATCAATTGTAGAAGGATTTCTTGTAGAAGAAAAACACGTAGGCCCATTTGGACATAAAATGGAATAGTATCCAGATGAGCAATCATTAAAAATAATTTTTCCGTTAGAATTACATTGAGCATTATTCCATGATCGGTGTTTAGCATTAAAGTCACCGATAATTAGAAATTTTGAGCGATTCCTTGTAAGTTTTTGCAAGTCGCCTTTCAGAAAATTTATTTGTTCGTTTGTACACTGGTAAGGGAGATACGCAGCCGCAACGAATAACATTCCAAGTTCCGTTTGAACTTCAATCCCCAAAGCTTCAATAACTTTTGTTTCAAGATGAGGAAGAGTGCGATGTTTAATTTGACGGTGGATAACAATAGCAACTCCACCGCCAGAACTTTGAATTCTATCGAACCTATGTACCACGTAGTTGGGGTTATATTTTAGTTTGATATTTGGCTTTAAAAAAGTTTCGGTAATAACTGCAATGTGCACTCTATTGACAGTTAAAAAATTGTAAAACTCATCTTCGTTCGCTTTTAATGAACGAGCGTTCCAATTTAGAAATTTTATAGAATTATTTAAAGTCATTGCTGAACTTCAACTTCATTACAATTTCATATGTATAATTTGTTCCAATTCGAATAGCTTCGGTCATGGAACTTGCTTGCAACAAAGAAGTCATTAGAGTAGACATTGCTTGTTGCAAAAATAAAAGTTTATCCTGGGTAATCATACCTAGGTCGTCATTAATGGCATCGTCCCTAGGTGGCCCAGGATTAATGGTTTTTTTGGAACTGCCTGGAAAAACAGGTATGTCCAAGTTTCCGGCTAAGACCGAAGCATATGATTTACCTGACCTAGCTTGAACGGGTAGGTAATTCACAGGATCTGCACTAACTACCGGCGGAATTTGCTCACGCTTAGGATTTTGTTTACCCTGATTTCTTCGCTGTAAAATAGCGATTCTAACAGGGCAATCAAAAGAATTACTTTTATGATTATTACCACAATTTGCGCATTTAAATTGGTTTTGTTCCTTCACTGGACAATCGTCCTTTTTGTGTGAAGGACTGCTGCAAATCATGCACTTGGAGTCCAAGTGACAATTTTTTGTGCCGTGACCATATTTTTGACATGAGCGACACTGAGTTAAATGAGGAATATTTCCTCCAAACTTTTTGTATAGTTCCCACTTTACACGCACGTGAAATAAAACACGTGCCTTTTCTAAAATATTTAGACTATTTACCTGATTTCGGTTAAAATGAACCAGGTAAAATTGCTGTGAAATGCCTCCGGTTTCCCGAATTTGACGTTTTTTCTTCATTTGAATTACTTGGATAGGGGAAACGCCAAGTAATTCCGTTAATTCAAATTTGACCTCATCAACGGATTGATCGGTTGAGAGACCTTTTAAAACAGCCTTGAATGGTCTTTCATTCCGGCTGTCGAATGTATAAAACTTATACAACTTTTCAGTTAAATACTGAATAAGCAAATTAAACGAGTCTTCCGTTTCGGCCAGCACGCGACACTCGCCTCTACGGCCGATTTGATAATTGACCTTAGCGGTAGGAACTCGCAAAGAAAGCTCCTTCCGAAAATTTTGAAATTCGGTAACATATACCACAATAGGTGGAATTTTACCCCTTTTGTTAACGATATTTTTTTCATTAATAATATTAGTATCTCCGGCTTCTTGCTCGGAGAGAATGGAAAATTGATTTTCACTAGCAACGCTAGAATTTAGAGAGGGTATATCCCTCTTTCTCTTCCCGAGGCGAGCTTTCTTACTTCGACCTGACATTTAGAAGAAATAAAATAGTTTTTCAAAAAATAGGTAGACAAAAATGGATACACTAAAAATCTTTAGCCTTTCGGTAGCCTTTAGAAAGACTGATTACACACGTGGTGAATTTATAGGTAACCTAACCAACAGGCACCGCAAAAGAAATAATTTTAAACCCTGGGTAAAAACCAGGAGCTAGTAAAATATGCGACCGATCTGAACGACAGCTCGAATCCACCTTGATCTGCACTGCTTGTAAGAGTAAAGAGACCGATAGCTCAAAAGTTCCAACGTGTATGTACTGCTTCTCAAGCATCCACTTCAAGTGTAAAATTACTTCAAGTGTAGATTACTTTTGCACACCCGATTGTTCTGCGATCTTTCAACGAATTGTTGTGATGCAGAACAGCAATAAAGGCCTGTTGTCTTCGCTTGCTGATGAGATGAAAGCAACCATTTCAGTCTCTGTTGCTAGAGAGCTACAATCAGTATCCATCGAGGTCAAGCAGATTATCGCCACAATTGAAAAATCGCAGGAGTTTTTATCCGCCAAATTTGATGAAATTGTTTCTGACTTTAAGGACCTTAAAATCGAAAATGAAAATTTGAAAGCTAAGATAGAGCGATTAAAAACTCACAAACTCAACTACGGGGCACATTTTATAAGTTGGAAGCAAATGTCGATAGGTCTGACAAAGCTGCCTTGGAAAATAATATAGTGGTAAGGGGTATTCCTATAGTTCCCGATGAAAATATGCCGCAAATCATTAGACAATTATTTCTGTATCTGGGATTGAGTGAAAGCTTCCAAGCTGTGGTATCTAGTGATGTCCGATTACTTCTCGATTAATCGAACTAATCGATTATCCGCTAAAATAATCGATTAATTTTTAATCGATTGCTTTATGTTCCGATTATTAGATAATCGATTAAGTGGCCGATCGATTATGCCGGATTATTTAAAATTTAATTGTTTGACAATTTCTAACAAACTTAATTATTACAGTGGCAGGCGCTTACCTTCTAAATTAACCACACGCAATCAGCCAGTTCGTTGGTTTCGAGGTACGATGCTGATCTAAGAAACCAGTAGTCGTATGTTCAAACCTCAGCTAGCCGGTGCTCCTAAATAGAGTCAGTAGGATTGTTGCAATAGCCCCGATAAGACAGTTACCTTGTCTGTCGTTAAAGATGGGTCAAATCTTAGAGAGGATGTTTAACCCCAAGGCTTTATTTTTATTCATCCACTTTGCACGCAGTAGGCCGGTTTAAATACCACGCTGAAGCCTAAAAACCAACTTACTCTAGATATTAACCGTGCCACCGTCAAAAGATAATTCGAAATTTGTCAGTCTGTCAGACACGGAATTTTGTAAGGAATTTTTAGAAAACTAGGTAATACCCTTCGTCTTTTTCTATACAAAAACCAAAAAATGCGGTATCCTCAATTTCTATGTAACTAGCCTAAGTCTGACTGCACATTCCAAAACACTAGTGGACAGTACTACGGGACGCAAAGTTATTTTTTGGTGTCGGGGACTGTAACGAGGTTACAAAATAAACCCTATTGTCCAATCCCACACACAACCTTCACTAAAAGCCTGTTCGCGTATCGCGTTACCTGCCGTTATCCCCGAAAAAAGGTTAGGGTACCGCGACAGTAAACAAACCCTGCTAATGCTCACCGGATGGAACCTGGCGAAATTAGCCGAAGCTGAATCGTCAGTCCCGTCGTAAAGTCATGTGCTTGACAGGCAAATCAGTCTGGGGAATGAGCGATTTTAAAGACAACCACCTAAGAGACGACACGCAAGATGGGAAAGAGCTAGAAGTTAGAAGACGCAAAGTGATACATGAGAAGACGAAAAGTGAAGTAAACTAGTATTCGGAAAAGATACAATAAGGAGAAGTAAAGTGGAAAACTAAACTAAAGCACTAAAGCGCCTAGTGGAACGAAGCAAAAGACCACCAGCGACCTCCTTCAAACGGAGGTCTTCCCTTAGGGCTTGAGAGCGCGACCATCGTCAGTCGGCCTCAACACGTGTCGACGATGAGTGCGTGATCCGATTCTCCGAGCAACACACCGAGCGAGCAAGCAGTTGCTACCATCCGTACACCATCGATCGCCGAAGAGCCAACCGTATGCTATACCCGCCACATAAGCAATCGTTACTGTCCGTGGATTCACCACCGTTCGTACCGGCTACCGGATGTCGGACCCGGTCGAACTAAAACATTCGATTCACCATTTGCTACCCACCCCGTATCTGGTACGACCTATCTGTAAGCGGTCTACGAAACCGCTAGTCTAGCACAGTCACCTGTTCATCGGAACATCAGAGACCCTTCGTCGACAAGAAGCAGCAGGCCGTAAGAAAAACTAAAGAAAACTAACCACTAGATTAAGCCAAACGTGTAAATGAAGATCTGTTAACCCTCGAAATGGTGTTTGCTACGATATGTGTCCTCGGAAAGTGTGAGTCCCCGTATGTGCTCCTCCCCAGATCGGTTCGCGAGTTAGCCCCCGGTAGGTTAGTGTAGGACGCCTAGGGGACACTGCAGTAGCCGATGGTTGCTCTTGTTCCCCTGTTGAGTCGGCCGAACGGATTCAACCGATGTTAGGTTCGTCGGCATTTCGTTCGTAAGTTTATAGTTGAGCGTTCGATGGACCTGCTCTGAGGTATTCTAGCCGGACCGGGATTGTATCGCTAAACACGCTCCTTCACGGCAAGTTAATCCTTGCTTGGCGCTTAAGTGAAGGTTGTCACTGCTCCCTGCCCCAAAGCCCATCCCGCCCCGTTGCAGGACGTAAAGGTTATAACCAATCGATTATTTCGATTAATCGATTATGCAGCGCCGATTAATCGATGTCGATTATTGGTCGCCTAAAAAGTAATCGATTAACTGAAAAAATCGGACATCACTAGTGGTATCTGCAGAGCGGATTTTTGACAACAGTAAAAATGGTAATGCTATTGTTCCCATCAGAATCGTATTTCGTGATAGGAAATCAAAAGAGCTAGTTCTAAATAAGAAAAAACAAATTTAAAAATTACTATCGACCTCAATTGATACGAAATTCATGACAGAAAAGCAATGAATGTTACGATAAGCGATGAATTAACTCCGCTGTCACTTGAACTGCTTAAGGAACTTCGCGAGTCTCAAGAACTGTTAAATGTTAAGTTTATCTTGGTAGGGAGGGGTGGCGTCGTTCTAGTCAAAAAAGATGAAAATAGTAAGCCTGAAATGGTCAAAAATAGAGAAGAGCTAAATCGTGTTATGAGTCACTATATGAAATCTGCCCATGTGACAGAATCACTAATTGCTTCTGGTCATTCTACTGTGCCCAAACGTAATAAAAATACATAATAATACATTCTACTATTGAGTGTGCTTCCTCGGTATGCTAAAACAAATACCTACCAATTATGATTTTAAATAATTATCATGATAATTTACATGAATTTAATAAAAAATGCAGTATGATTGACAAGAATGCTTTGAATGTGATTCAGTGGAATGTGAGAGGGATGAATGACTTTGAAAAATTTGATGAGATTATTTATTTTGTGAATGAATGTAGAGTGGTTGTTGATGTTATTGTTGTAGGCGAAACATGGATAAATAGGGAGAATAGTAACATTTATAACATTCCAGGTTATCGAGCATATTTCTCATGTCGTGAAAACTCTTCACGACATGAGCTCTCTTTGGCTGTATATGTTCGAAATTCATTAGAAAATAAACTGCTAGATAGCCAAACAACCAATGGCCTGCATTATGTCCAGTTAGAAATCAAGCACCTGGGCCATTCATATAACATTATAGGTTTTTATCGTCCGCCTTCGTTCGACTACAGCGAGTTTCAGAAAATATTGGAAGGTTGGCTAACAGCTGCTACTACTTCCTAACCATTTTTCGTTATTGGTGATATGAATGTCCCAATTAATCTACAGAATAACAACGTAGTAGTCAGATACAAAACTTTGTCAGAGTCATATAATTATGTGTGCACAAATACGTTCACAACGCGTCCAAGAAGTAATAACATTCTGGATCATTTCATTTGTCCAATCGATCTTGCTGCTAAATTACAGAATTATACGATTTTCAGTGAAATTAGTGACCATCTACCAATCATTTCGTCTCTTCCTTTAAATAACGAGAAAAAACAACAAGAACTGTTGCGGCTGGAAACCCTGCCTCACAGCAACGATGTTGGCTGATGAGGTCGACGCGTCGCTTCGCTTGAGGCAAAGCGTCAGTGGACAGTTGTCATTATGATAGAGCGGAAATCTATCAGAATTGAGCAGTTACGTTAATGGTTTCATCGGACGCACACTTCATTATTCTACTTAATATTATCCTAAAAACTAGTTAGACATGCATTAAAATTACAATTTATGAATCCTATTTACAGCTAAAGTAGTGAGTATTAATTAAATTAGAAATTCGCTAAAACTAACATGCAAACAACAGTTACAGTTACAAATTAAATCCTAAACCTAAAACATGCGGTTACAATTGTGTCACTGAAAATTGTAAGTTAACCTAAATGTTAAAATAACCTAAAAGTAATTTCTAAACTTAAACTATGTTTTACAGCTTAAAGCTGCTTCCTTAGGAAATAAAGGAAAGTTGCTAAAAAGAGTCAGTGGTCATTTTATTTGTTCCGTAACCGCCGGAACAAGAACTAAAAATCAACATAGTCGATCGAGACAAGCTACAGCATAAATTTTCAATGTTTCTAGGTGATTTTGCGATTAATGATGATATTGACGTTACTATGAACACCCTAATTACAGCCTATAACAATCTTTTAATTGAATGCACCAATTCCTTAATAAAAACCGTTAGAATAAAAGGTGAGCATTGACCTTGGATGACCTATTGCCTCTGGAGATTGATTCAATTGAAAAATAATTACCTTGATAAAGTCAAAAGAAATCCAAATAACACACATCTTTGCGAAATGCTGTCTCATGTTTCGAAGAAGCTTAAAGTTTCCAAGAGACGGTGCAAAAAGGAATATTACGAAAATATACTTAATAGCTCGAGTCACTCTAATGTCTGGAAAAAGTTGAACGAAGTGTTTGGCCGAACGAAAATTAGTGAACAGATAAAACTGCGAATTGATGAAAAAGTACTAGATTCTGATCGCGAAGTTGCCGAAGTGTTCAACAGATATTTTGCATCTATTGGAAACAACCTAGCAGTTACACTTCCAAAGTCGAACTTTGATTTTTTGAAGCCTGTGAAATGTGTTAATAACTCGATTTTTCTCAGACCCGCCAGTGTCAATGAAGTCACAATCTTGATTAGTCAACTTGATGTCAGGAAAAGTAGAGGGCATGATAATATACCAGCAGTCTTAGTGAAAGCCAACTCAGCTCGGTTTTCTGAGATTATTGCGAATATTTTCAATAAAATAATAGAATCCGGGACTTATCCAAATATCTTTAAAATCGCCAAAGTTGTTCCAGTCTTTAAATCCGGTGATACTTGTGACCCCTCTAACTATCGTCCAATTTCAACGCTATCAGTTCTGAACAAAATAATCGAAAAACTGTTAACAAACCGGTATGCTATACGCATTAAGCGATGTTTTAGAATTTACAATGACACATGACAAAGACCAGACTTTTTCCAAAAACATGACCGACCAACATTCCACAGATGTTACGATCCACAATTCCCACGAACATAACTCATACCAAACCCACTCTAAATCCTTACAACGAAACCAGAACCAAAACACCGTTAAAACAAGATTCCTTAGAAAACATCAAGTACAAATCTCATAAACAACCTACAAGACAAAGCTCAGCCTCAAACCCATGTACAATCACACCTCATCAAAATACACGAAACAGACACGATATTTTTCCTCTATACAAACAACAAGCTCAAGTGCATCTTGAACTACTTTACACACGTCATTCACCCAAGAGAACTCACGCTATATTCACCACCGACGCGCTATCACAAATTCTCTCTCTTTACACTCACTCAAACTCGCTCATTCTAACTTACGTTCTATCTCACATACCCGACTTAACACGACATTCTCGACCAATCATATTGACGCAACTTAGACTTTGCATCATGGTTGAATAAATTAAGCCACACCTCCAACAATACTATGTAAACTTACTAACACTAGGAAATAAGTTCATTAGAATAAAACTAACCTGTGGAAGCAGAAATAAAGAAGTTCTATACAGTTCGTAGACAGTAACTAGTCTTTTATTCAATAAAATTGAAATATCCTCGAGACTAGGAAACCGGCTTGTAAACTTTGTCTGTGCTAACAATATTTTGTACAAATTTCAGTATGGCTTCCGGGAAGGCTGCGGAACATCAGCTGCTATTATAGAGCTAATTGATAAGTTAATCTCCGAAGTTAATGATCCGAAATACCTTTTTCCCGCGCAAGGATATCCACAAAGCCACCTGGAGATCACCTGACCAACGTACAATGAACCAAATTGACCACGTTCTCATAGAGGGCCGGTTCTTCTCTAACATCACGAACGTACGCTCCCGTCGGGGTGCGGATATTGATTCTGACCATTACCTAGTAGCAGTACATGTGCGCTCAAAGCTGTCCACCGTATACCGGACACGTCAAAGCCGCCCTCCTCGGCTGAACATCAGGCAGCTAGATAACCCACAAGCTGCCGAGAACTACGCGCGAGTACTGAATGAGGCACTGCCTTCTTCCGAGGAGTTAGGTGCTTCAAACCTCGAAGACGGTTGGGGCAGAATACGCTCGGCCATCGGAGAGGCCGCTACCGCGGCACTAGGTATTGAGCCTCGGAGTACACAAAATGATTGGTTTGATGGGGAATGCCAACAAGCGGTGGAGGAGAAAAAAAACGCTTGGAAAAATTATCTAAGTATTGCCACTAGAGAGAACCTGGCCAAGTACCGACGAGCTAGGAACCAGTTGACCACGATCCTGAGGAGAAAAAAGCGCCAAAAGGAGGACAGAGATCGTGAAGAATTAGAGCAACTATTCCGAGCTAATGACACGCGCAAGTTTTATGAGAAGGTGAACCAAACTCGGAAGGTGAACCAAACTCGGAACTCGGAACACCTCAATGGCGAAGTCGCAGAAGGAGGCGGAACGGAAATTAACCTAGGAGCGCCCATGGAAGATAGGGATGTGAAGCACCTGATCTCCAAGAAGTCAAACGAGAAATCAGGCTGCTGAAGACCAATAAAGCCGCTGGGAAGGACCGCCTACCGGCAGAGCTTTATAAACATGGCGGGGAAACGCTAGCAAAGGCTCTACACTGGGTTATTTCGAGGATTTGGGAGGAGGAAAAGCTACCGGAGGAATGGATGGAAGGAGTGGTTTGTCCCATCTACAAAAAGGGTGATCGGCTAGACTGCTGCAACTATCGTGGTATTACGCTGGTAAACGCCGCCTACAAGGTACTCTCCCAGATCCTGTTACGCCGGCTGTCACTGATAGCACAAGGTTTCGTAGGGAATTATCAGGCGGGTTTCATGGGGGCTCGCGCAACTACGGACCAAATGTTTACTATCCGACAGATCTTGCAGAAATGTCGGGAGTACAACGTGCCCACGCATCACATCTTTATCGATTTCAAAGCAGCATACGATACAGTCGATCGAGACAAGCTATGGCAGATAATGCACGAATACGGTTTTCCGGACAAACCGACGCGACTGATCAGAGCTACATTGGATCGAGTGATGTGTTTCGTACGCATCTCTGGGACACTCTCGAGTCCCTTCGAGACGCGACGAGGGTTGAGACAAGGTGACGGTCTATCCTGCATGCTGTTCAACATCGCTCTTGAGGGGGTGATCCGACGAGCGGGCATTGAAACGAGAGGCACGATTTTTACCGAGGGTAGCCAACTTCTAGGCTTTGCAGATGACTTCGATATCATTGCCAGGAGCTTTGCGACGGCGGAGGCAATCTACGCCAGACTGAAAGCGGAGTCTAGGAAAATTGGGCTAAAAATAAATGCGTCGAAGACCAAATACATGAAAGGAAGAGGCTCAAAGGAAACAAATGCGCGCCTCCCACGGACGGTAACCGTTGACGGCGACGAACTAGAAGTGGTAGAAGAGTTCGTGTATTTGGGATCGCTGGTGACCGCGGACAACAACACTAGTAAGGAGATCCAGCGGCGCATCCAAGCGGGAAATCGGGCCTACTTTGCCCTTCGTAAAACGCTGCGATCAGGAAGCATACGCCGCCGCACGAAGCTAACAATGTACAAAACCATTATTAGACCGGTAGTTCTTTATGGACTTGAAGCCGTGACGCTGCTTACGGAGGACATACGCGCCCTTGCCGTGTTTGAGCGGAAAGTGCTGCGGACGATATTTGGCGGAGTACAAACTGAAAGCGGAGAGTGGCGGAGGCGTATGAATCACGAGCTATAGGCACTGCTTGGGGAGGCTCCCATCGTACATCTAGCGAAAGTTAGCAGGCTACGGTGGGCCGGACACGTCGTAAGGATGCCGGACGACAGTGCGACGAAAACGGTCCTCTTCAACAACCCCACCGGCACCAGGAACAGGGGGGCCCAACGTGCACGATGGCTCGACCAGGTCGAAAGCGATTTGCGACTTCTGAGACGACTAGGAAATTGGCGACGAAGGGCCCAAGACCGAGTTGAATGGAGACGAGTGCTTGAAACAGCACGAGCCACCCCGGCTCTATGCTGCTGAAGAAGAAGAAATGATAAGTTAATCTATGAAATTGATCAAAAAAATCGTAGGTGGCCTATTTATCGACCTGAAAAAAGCATTTGACACCATAAATCACGAAATCTTACTAAAAAAGCTTGAGCGTTACGGAGTAAGAGGAGTCGCTAACGATTTGATTAAAAGCTATCTAACAGATCGAAAGCAATTCGTAGGCATAAACGGTGTTCATAGTACCTTGCGCCCGATTAATATCGGAGTTCCGCAAGGAAGCAATATAGGTCCTCTCTTATTCTTAATATTCATCAATGATATGGGAAGCTTCAAGGAATACCAAAACTTTTTGCGGATGATACAGCATTGTTCTATCCTCGCAGTAATGTTCATGCTATTGTAAATGCCATTGAATCGGATTTATCAACATTCACTGAATTTTTCAATGGTAATCAACTCTCTTTAAACTTGTCAAAAACAAAATACATGATTTTTCACTCGTCGCATAAAAAAATCTCCCAACATCCAGATCCATGCATCGGCAATCTGAATATCGAAAAAGTTTCAACTTTTAAATATTTAGGGCTGCACTTAGACCCTTGTCTCTCTTGGGACACACATATTAAGCATGTATCGAGCAAAGTTTCGTCGCTATGTGGTCTCATGAGAAGAGTGCGCAGCTTTGTGCCTCGTGAATCATTGCTTAAATTTTATTATGCATGCATCCATTCCATATTGCAATATTTAATTGCTGTCTGGGGCCACGCGGCGAAATCAAAACTCAAAAGAATCCAAACATTGCAAAACAGGTGCGTAAAAGTAATTTTTACCTCATTTATTTTCGACAAATTTGCTCTACTCAAGTTTAAATCACAAAATTTCACCCTTACTGGGACTGCGTGATTCTCAAACAATCATGTTTATACATAGGTCTCTACATAGCCAAAATTTTCACTGTAATATTGCCTTCGCCTCTAGGATTAATTATTCTCACACTAGATATGCAAATGAAATACTGAGAAGCAGAGCTTTTACGAACTTAGGCTTATCGCGTATCACAAATTATGGTCCTTTGAAGTATAATTCGATTCCAAACGAACTTAAATCTAGTAATACTCTCATGAAAAGCAAGCTGAAGAAGTATCTATTAATGAATGTAAACGAATATATCATGTAATAAGTCAACCATTTTGTATATGTGGGTTTTTCTGGCTCCTGCTGGTTTTTTCCTATATCCTAATTATATGTTGTTTAACTAAATTTTATTTTGTGCCATAAGCGTTATCACTAAATATTAAATACTTAGTTTAGAATCCCTTCAAAGGAACTAATGTTCCATTGGGATTTCTCTTTGTCTTTTTTGTTGTAGTTTAATACTCCGCGTTACGTTAATTTTTGTTAGTAGGTGTCCACTACCAGAGGGCTCTCGATATGAGCTCTGTGGTGTGGGGGTTAGTGGAGGGTAAAAAAAATATGTTATGTTCATCATCATTTTGAATTTAGGTCACCAGTTTCTACAGATATAATAAATTTTCACAAATAAACATTTTTGGTTTTTGGCACAATCTCACCCCCGTGGCACTATCTCACCCCGGATGGCGGTGTCTGTACAGCCTACAAACTCGAAAAATTAGTGCACGAGTTGAGTTAACGCTTCTAGCACGAAATAGAAATGGAAATTCAACAATGGAATTTCCAAAAATCGGCCAAAAAAAATATTTTTCGTCTTGGTCTTTTTTTTGCAGATTTATGCATGGAAAATAATAACGTATATATTAAAAGCAAGAATAGATTTGGTTTTCACGTTTAAACTTTAAGTAAAAATGCCTAAAATTCATTTTTTTTGCTCGATTAAAAAAATCTTTAATTTTTTTCTTTGCCCCCCACCCCTCCCCTTCAGAGGCCCAACACCGGAAGGACAAAAACTTTTTAAAATATTTGTAATGGCCCTATTGTTGCAGTAGAAAGGCTAGGTCACACCACTAGGGTTAATTCGGGTTTTTACAAGGTTTCGTAAAACTAATGTTCTTATCCGGAGCCAACCCGGATGTTGTGTGGGATCTTCTACAAAGTAAGATCTACTAGGGTAAGGGCACTATAATTCGACCTATGAAACCAACGCAAGGCTAACAAAATGCAATATATCGTCCAAATAGCGCCATTTTTTTCGAAAATATGATAGAATAGTACAAAAGGATGTATATTCAATTAATATTTAAAAGGAAATAAGTGTACGATGTATATTTTTCACTCATCTTCTTGTTTAATTTAATTTAATTGGGCTGATTTTCGACCCCTTGTTTTAGTTTTCGACCCTTGCGTGTTCTAATATTCGACCAAAGTACAAAGTAATGTATTTTCAAAGACGAGGGTTGTTTAAATTGTTGAATTTAATGCAAGAAAATAACTGCAACATTTCTGTAATATCACTTTGGTATTATTATTTTTTTAAACTAAACCGTAAACCTTTTTTGTAGACTATTTCAATTACCCTTCTCCTTTGAATGAATAGATGGAAAATGTTTGAAATGCAATCCCGGAAAACGCCTGAAATCATACAATTACTTTTGGGTCTGGTTACTTTCCACTTCCATGGCTTTTGAACGAGGTCGAAAACTGAAACAAGCGTCTTTGAAAGCATAGCGCAGGCTGTTTCGACCGGTCGAAAACTAGATCACAAACAGTTTCGCGTTTCAATTTTCGTACTTTTTTAAAAGTCTTTAATTACATCATGAAAACAAATATGCGCTGTAACAAAAGAAAATTGGAAAGAAATATTGCCTTTTCTTTGTATAATAACATATTGCATGAATTCAGTGTCCTAATATACACAATTTATGGAAATTTTGATTTCGAATCTGTTTTCACTAGACGAAAAGAAAACACTAGAACTCCAGTCCCAGTTTAAAATATTTGATTATTTGGACGTACAGACGCCAATTTTGGTGGGGTATTGCAAAATTTCTAGCAAAATAACAACCTATATCCTAAATAATAGCTTTCCTCTACCTTTTTCTTAGGAATCTATTTGAAGAATGTTTCAGCAGTGGTGCGAAAACTAGCACAGGGTCGAAAACTAGATCTCTTACCTTAGCACTAATTTAATATAATTCGTTAACTTCTCGCTTGCTTCTATGGACAGAGGTAATGTCGTTGAAACTCTCTACACTGATTTTAGTAAAGCTTTTGATAGGGTTGATATCCATATGCTATTATTTAAGCTTAATCGTTTGGGGTTTGAAGCAAATCTCCTAGAATGGATCAAATCTTACTTGACAAACAGACTGCAGATTGTCCGATTCTGTGGACATCTTTCTGATCCAGTTAAGGTAACATCCGGGGTTCCGCAGGGCTCTCATTTGGGTCCTTTGCTTTTCATTTTATTTGTTAATGATGTTACCCTAGTGTTGAATCGTCTCAAAGTATTGATTTATGCCGATGATATGAAATTATACATGGAAATTGCTACCCAATTAGACCTTCAAGTATTCCAACAAGAGATCGACATTTTTTACAACTGGTGCATCAAGAGTCTTCTTGAT
Organism: Sabethes cyaneus; assembly: GCF_943734655.1. Lineage (NCBI taxonomy): Eukaryota > Metazoa > Arthropoda > Insecta > Diptera > Culicidae > Sabethes > Sabethes cyaneus. The sequence goes on from NC_071355.1 coordinate 129,383,673, forward strand.
CTGAATATTAAAAAATGCAGCATCATTTCATATACAAGAAAACATACACTAAATGACTTTAACTGTACTCTTGAAGAACAACATGTAGGAAGATGTAGTAAAGTAAGAGATTTAGGAGTGATTCTTGACTCAAAATTGGCGTTCGTAGACCATTTTAACACGATTGATAACAAGGCTAATAACATGCTTAATTTTATTAAAAGATTTAGCTACCACTTCAAGAACCCTTATACTATAAAAACTTTATACATTACATATGTAAGATCCATTTTAGAATACTGTAGTGTAGTTTGGTCTCCTTACCAAGAAGTGCATTCCAGTCGTATCGAATCTGTACAAAAACAATTTTTATTATATGCACTCAGAAACCTGGGTTGGAGTTCATTTCCTCTTCCATCGTATGAATCTCGTTGCATGCTCATCAACATCGAAACACTTAAAAAAAAGAAGAGAGATTGCTATGCTTCTGTTTGTAAATGATATAGTTTCACAACGTATAAATCCCGAAAATATACTAGAAAACCTTAATTTCTATGCACCGGTGCGTTCGTTAAGAACACGTAACATCTTTATGTTAAACCACTATAGAACAGATTATGCTAGAAACGGTGCTATTAATAAAATAATGAGCATTTACAATAAATACTATGAAACCATTGACGTAACTATGTCACGAATTATGCTTAAAAAGACGTGCACTAGAATTGCATAATTTAAAGGCCAGCAACAGATTGCCAACTATGTATTAAATTGAATTAAAATTAAACAATTAAAGTAAGGTATTAATTAAACTTTAGGGTAAGAATGTAGTCTACATAGTTTGACGAAATAAATAAATAAATATTTCGCCCACCAAAACCTCATGCTTGCCCTCTGCCTGGATCCCCCCGGTACCACAATGAAGTATTACTTCAGGGGGACGCTGTTCTCTTGCACTTATCCATTCATCACACTTTCTAGCGTTACTCCTTCAGGAATCTCGAGGGGATGCCATGCTCATGCACTTTGAAGTTATCAACGCAGGCTAACGTTGCTGGTCATTTGCGCAGCTAGCTCGCAGTACCCTTCGAGACGTGTACTGATTAGTAAATGCCGACAGTCATAACATGCACTCCATCACAGCCACCCTCGCATGATATCTTGACCTGACGAGACGTGTACCGATTATGAAGTGCCCTCCAACATGACGCGCACTCCGTCTCAGCCACCCTCGCAGGGTTTCTTAGCTATGCCTATTTGAACAAGGACCGATCTGCGTATTGGGACTATTTCGGGATAAATCCCATCCCCACACATATTTACAGCTAAAGTAGTGAGTATTAATTAAATTAGAAATTCGCTAAAACTAACATGCAAACAACAGTTACAGTTACAAATTAAATCCTAAACCTAAAACATGCGGTTACAATTGTGTCACTGAAAATTGTAAGTTAACCTAAATGTTAAAATAACCTAAAAGTAATTTCTAAACTTAAACTATGTTTTACAGCTTAAAGCTGCTTCCTTAGGAAATAAAGGAAAGTTGCTAAAAAGAGTCAGTGGTCATTTTATTTGTTCCGTAACCGCCGGAACAAGAACTAAAAATCAACATAGTCGATCGAGACAAGCTACAGCATAAATTTTCAATGTTTCTAGGTGATTTTGCGATTAATGATGATATTGACGTTACTATGAACACCCTAATTACAGCCTATAACAATCTTTTAATTGAATGCACCAATTCCTTAATAAAAACCGTTAGAATAAAAGGTGAGCATTGACCTTGGATGACCTATTGCCTCTGGAGATTGATTCAATTGAAAAATAATTACCTTGATAAAGTCAAAAGAAATCCAAATAACACACATCTTTGCGAAATGCTGTCTCATGTTTCGAAGAAGCTTAAAGTTTCCAAGAGACGGTGCAAAAAGGAATATTACGAAAATATACTTAATAGCTCGAGTCACTCTAATGTCTGGAAAAAGTTGAACGAAGTGTTTGGCCGAACGAAAATTAGTGAACAGATAAAACTGCGAATTGATGAAAAAGTACTAGATTCTGATCGCGAAGTTGCCGAAGTGTTCAACAGATATTTTGCATCTATTGGAAACAACCTAGCAGTTACACTTCCAAAGTCGAACTTTGATTTTTTGAAGCCTGTGAAATGTGTTAATAACTCGATTTTTCTCAGACCCGCCAGTGTCAATGAAGTCACAATCTTGATTAGTCAACTTGATGTCAGGAAAAGTAGAGGGCATGATAATATACCAGCAGTCTTAGTGAAAGCCAACTCAGCTCGGTTTTCTGAGATTATTGCGAATATTTTCAATAAAATAATAGAATCCGGGACTTATCCAAATATCTTTAAAATCGCCAAAGTTGTTCCAGTCTTTAAATCCGGTGATACTTGTGACCCCTCTAACTATCGTCCAATTTCAACGCTATCAGTTCTGAACAAAATAATCGAAAAACTATTAACAAACCGGTATGCTATACGCATTAAGCGATGTTTTAGAATTTACAATGACACATGACAAAGACCAGACTTTTTCCAAAAACATGACCGACCAACATTCCACAGATGTTACGATCCACAATTCCCACGAACATAACTCATACCAAACCCACTCTAAATCCTTACAACGAAACCAGAACCAAAACACCGTTAAAACAAGATTCCTTAGAAAACATCAAGTACAAATCTCATAAACAACCTACAAGACAAAGCTCAGCCTCAAACCCATGTACAATCACACCTCATCAAAATACACGAAACAGACACGATATTTTTCCTCTATACAAACAACAAGCTCAAGTGCATCTTGAACTACTTTACACACGTCATTCACCCAAGAGAACTCACGCTATATTCACCACCGACGCGCTATCACAAATTCTTTCTCTTTACACTCACTCAAACTCGCTCATTCTAACTTACGTTCTATCTCACATACCCGACTTAACACGACATTCTCGACCAATCATATTGACGCAACTTAGACTTTGCATCATGGTTGAATAAATTAAGCCACACCTCCAACAATACTATGTAAACTTACTAACACTAGGAAATAAGTTCATTAGAATAAAACTAACCTGTGGAAGCAGAAATAAAGAAGTTCTATACAGTTCGTAGACAGTAACTAGTCTTTTATTCAATAAAATTGAAATATCCTCGAGACTAGGAAACCGGCTTGTAAACTTTGTCTGTGCTAACAATATTTTGTACAAATTTCAGTATGGCTTCCGGGAAGGCTGCGGAACATCAGCTGCTATTATAGAGCTAATTGATAAGTTAATCTCCGAAGTTAATGATCCGAAATACCTTTTTCCCGCGCAAGGATATCCACAAAGCCACCTGGAGATCACCTGACCAACGTACAATGAACCAAATTGACCACGTTCTCATAGAGGGCCGGTTCTTCTCTAACATCACGAACGTACGCTCCCGTCGGGGTGCGGATATTGATTCTGACCATTACCTAGTAGCAGTACATGTGCGCTCAAAGCTGTCCACCGTATACCGGACACGTCAAAGCCGCCCTCCTCGGCTGAACATCAGGCAGCTAGATAACCCACAAGCTGCCGAGAACTACGCGCGAGTACTGAATGAGGCACTGCCTTCTTCCGAGGAGTTAGGTGCTTCAAACCTCGAAGACGGTTGGGGCAGAATACGCTCGGCCATCGGAGAGGCCGCTACCGCGGCACTAGGTATTGAGCCTCGGAGTACACAAAATGATTGGTTTGATGGGGAATGCCAACAAGCGGTGGAGGAGAAAAAAAACGCTTGGAAAAATTATCTAAGTATTGCCACTAGAGAGAACCTGGCCAAGTACCGACGAGCTAGGAACCAGTTGACCACGATCCTGAGGAGAAAAAAGCGCCAAAAGGAGGACAGAGATCGTGAAGAATTAGAGCAACTATTCCGAGCTAATGACACGCGCAAGTTTTATGAGAAGGTGAACCAAACTCGGAAGGTGAACCAAACTCGGAACTCGGAACACCTCAATGGCGAAGTCGCAGAAGGAGGCGGAACGGAAATTAACCTAGGAGCGCCCATGGAAGATAGGGATGTGAAGCACCTGATCTCCAAGAAGTCAAACGAGAAATCAGGCTGCTGAAGACCAATAAAGCCGCTGGGAAGGACCGCCTACCGGCAGAGCTTTATAAACATGGCGGGGAAACGCTAGCAAAGGCTCTACACTGGGTTATTTCGAGGATTTGGGAGGAGGAAAAGCTACCGGAGGAATGGATGGAAGGAGTGGTTTGTCCCATCTACAAAAAGGGTGATCGGCTAGACTGCTGCAACTATCGTGGTATTACGCTGGTAAACGCCGCCTACAAGGTACTCTCCCAGATCCTGTTACGCCGGCTGTCACTGATAGCACAAGGTTTCGTAGGGAATTATCAGGCGGGTTTCATGGGGGCTCGCGCAACTACGGACCAAATGTTTACTATCCGACAGATCTTGCAGAAATGTCGGGAGTACAACGTGCCCACGCATCACATCTTTATCGATTTCAAAGCAGCATACGATACAGTCGATCGAGACAAGCTATGGCAGATAATGCACGAATACGGTTTTCCGGACAAACCGACGCGACTGATCAGAGCTACATTGGATCGAGTGATGTGTTTCGTACGCATCTCTGGGACACTCTCGAGTCCCTTCGAGACGCGACGAGGGTTGAGACAAGGTGACGGTCTATCCTGCATGCTGTTCAACATCGCTCTTGAGGGGGTGATCCGACGAGCGGGCATTGAAACGAGAGGCACGATTTTTACCGAGGGTAGCCAACTTCTAGGCTTTGCAGATGACTTCGATATCATTGCCAGGAGCTTTGCGACGGCGGAGGCAATCTACGCCAGACTGAAAGCGGAGTCTAGGAAAATTGGGCTAAAAATAAATGCGTCGAAGACCAAATACATGAAAGGAAGAGGCTCAAAGGAAACAAATGCGCGCCTCCCACGGACGGTAACCGTTGACGGCGACGAACTAGAAGTGGTAGAAGAGTTCGTGTATTTGGGATCGCTGGTGACCGCGGACAACAACACTAGTAAGGAGATCCAGCGGCGCATCCAAGCGGGAAATCGGGCCTACTTTGCCCTTCGTAAAACGCTGCGATCAGGAAGCATACGCCGCCGCACGAAGCTAACAATGTACAAAACCATTATTAGACCGGTAGTTCTTTATGGACTTGAAGCCGTGACGCTGCTTACGGAGGACATACGCGCCCTTGCCGTGTTTGAGCGGAAAGTGCTGCGGACGATATTTGGCGGAGTACAAACTGAAAGCGGAGAGTGGCGGAGGCGTATGAATCACGAGCTATAGGCACTGCTTGGGGAGGCTCCCATCGTACATCTAGCGAAAGTTAGCAGGCTACGGTGGGCCGGACACGTCGTAAGGATGCCGGACGACAGTGCGACGAAAACGGTCCTCTTCAACAACCCCACCGGCACCAGGAACAGGGGGGCCCAACGTGCACGATGGCTCGACCAGGTCGAAAGCGATTTGCGACTTCTGAGACGACTAGGAAATTGGCGACGAAGGGCCCAAGACCGAGTTGAATGGAGACGAGTGCTTGAAACAGCACGAGCCACCCCGGCTCTATGCTGCTGAAGAAGAAGAAATGATAAGTTAATCTATGAAATTGATCAAAAAAATCGTAGGTGGCCTATTTATCGACCTGAAAAAAGCATTTGACACCATAAATCACGAAATCTTACTAAAAAAGCTTGAGCGTTACGGAGTAAGAGGAGTCGCTAACGATTTGATTAAAAGCTATCTAACAGATCGAAAGCAATTCGTAGGCATAAACGGTGTTCATAGTACCTTGCGCCCGATTAATATCGGAGTTCCGCAAGGAAGCAATATAGGTCCTCTCTTATTCTTAATATTCATCAATGATATGGGAAGCTTCAAGGAATACCAAAACTTTTTGCGGATGATACAGCATTGTTCTATCCTCGCAGTAATGTTCATGCTATTGTAAATGCCATTGAATCGGATTTATCAACATTCACTGAATTTTTCAATGGTAATCAACTCTCTTTAAACTTGTCAAAAACAAAATACATGATTTTTCACTCGTCGCATAAAAAAATCTCCCAACATCCAGATCCATGCATCGGCAATCTGAATATCGAAAAAGTTTCAACTTTTAAATATTTAGGGCTGCACTTAGACCCTTGTCTCTCTTGGGACACACATATTAAGCATGTATCGAGCAAAGTTTCGTCGCTATGTGGTCTCATGAGAAGAGTGCGCAGCTTTGTGCCTCGTGAATCATTGCTTAAATTTTATTATGCATGCATCCATTCCATATTGCAATATTTAATTGCTGTCTGGGGCCACGCGGCGAAATCAAAACTCAAAAGAATCCAAACATTGCAAAACAGGTGCGTAAAAGTAATTTTTACCTCATTTATTTTCGACAAATTTGCTCTACTCAAGTTTAAATCACAAAATTTCACCCTTACTGGGACTGCGTGATTCTCAAACAATCATGTTTATACATAGGTCTCTACATAGCCAAAATTTTCACTGTAATATTGCCTTCGCCTCTAGGATTAATTATTCTCACACTAGATATGCAAATGAAATACTGAGAAGCAGAGCTTTTACGAACTTAGGCTTATCGCGTATCACAAATTATGGTCCTTTGAAGTATAATTCGATTCCAAACGAACTTAAATCTAGTAATACTCTCATGAAAAGCAAGCTGAAGAAGTATCTATTAATGAATGTAAACGAATATATCATGTAATAAGTCAACCATTTTGTATATGTGGGTTTTTCTGGCTCCTGCTGGTTTTTTCCTATATCCTAATTATATGTTGTTTAACTAAATTTTATTTTGTGCCATAAGCGTTATCACTAAATATTAAATACTTAGTTTAGAATCCCTTCAAAGGAACTAATGTTCCATTGGGATTTCTCTTTGTCTTTTTTGTTGTAGTTTAATACTCCGCGTTACGTTAATTTTTGTTAGTAGGTGTCCACTACCAGAGGGCTCTCGATATGAGCTCTGTGGTGTGGGGGTTAGTGGAGGGTAAAAAAAATATGTTATGTTCATCATCATTTTGAATTTAGGTCACCAGTTTCTACAGATATAATAAATTTTCACAAATAAACATTTTTGGTTTTTGGCACAATCTCACCCCCGTGGCACTATCTCACCCCGGATGGCGGTGTCTGTACAGCCTACAAACTCGAAAAATTAGTGCACGAGTTGAGTTAACGCTTCTAGCACGAAATAGAAATGGAAATTCAACAATGGAATTTCCAAAAATCGGCCAAAAAAAATATTTTTCGTCTTGGTCTTTTTTTTGCAGATTTATGCATGGAAAATAATAACGTATATATTAAAAGCAAGAATAGATTTGGTTTTCACGTTTAAACTTTAAGTAAAAATGCCTAAAATTCATTTTTTTTGCTCGATTAAAAAAATCTTTAATTTTTTTCTTTGCCCCCCACCCCTCCCCTTCAGAGGCCCAACACCGGAAGGACAAAAACTTTTTAAAATATTTGTAATGGCCCTATTGTTGCAGTAGAAAGGCTAGGTCACACCACTAGGGTTAATTCGGGTTTTTACAAGGTTTCGTAAAACTAATGTTCTTATCCGGAGCCAACCCGGATGTTGTGTGGGATCTTCTACAAAGTAAGATCTACTAGGGTAAGGGCACTATAATTCGACCTATGAAACCAACGCAAGGCTAACAAAATGCAATATATCGTCCAAATAGCGCCATTTTTTTCGAAAATATGATAGAATAGTACAAAAGGATGTATATTCAATTAATATTTAAAAGGAAATAAGTGTACGATGTATATTTTTCACTCATCTTCTTGTTTAATTTAATTTAATTGGGCTGATTTTCGACCCCTTGTTTTAGTTTTCGACCCTTGCGTGTTCTAATATTCGACCAAAGTACAAAGTAATGTATTTTCAAAGACGAGGGTTGTTTAAATTGTTGAATTTAATGCAAGAAAATAACTGCAACATTTCTGTAATATCACTTTGGTATTATTATTTTTTTAAACTAAACCGTAAACCTTTTTTGTAGACTATTTCAATTACCCTTCTCCTTTGAATGAATAGATGGAAAATGTTTGAAATGCAATCCCGGAAAACGCCTGAAATCATACAATTACTTTTGGGTCTGGTTACTTTCCACTTCCATGGCTTTTGAACGAGGTCGAAAACTGAAACAAGCGTCTTTGAAAGCATAGCGCAGGCTGTTTCGACCGGTCGAAAACTAGATCACAAACAGTTTCGCGTTTCAATTTTCGTACTTTTTTAAAAGTCTTTAATTACATCATGAAAACAAATATGCGCTGTAACAAAAGAAAATTGGAAAGAAATATTGCCTTTTCTTTGTATAATAACATATTGCATGAATTCAGTGTCCTAATATACACAATTTATGGAAATTTTGATTTCGAATCTGTTTTCACTAGACGAAAAGAAAACACTAGAACTCCAGTCCCAGTTTAAAATATTTGATTATTTGGACGTACAGACGCCAATTTTGGTGGGGTATTGCAAAATTTCTAGCAAAATAACAACCTATATCCTAAATAATAGCTTTCCTCTACCTTTTTCTTAGGAATCTATTTGAAGAATGTTTCAGCAGTGGTGCGAAAACTAGCACAGGGTCGAAAACTAGATCTCTTACCTTAGCACTAATTTAATATAATTCGTTAACTTCTCGCTTGCTTCTATGGACAGAGGTAATGTCGTTGAAACTCTCTACACTGATTTTAGTAAAGCTTTTGATAGGGTTGATATCCATATGCTATTATTTAAGCTTAATCGTTTGGGGTTTGAAGCAAATCTCCTAGAATGGATCAAATCTTACTTGACAAACAGACTGCAGATTGTCCGATTCTGTGGACATCTTTCTGATCCAGTTAAGGTAACATCCGGGGTTCCGCAGGGCTCTCATTTGGGTCCTTTGCTTTTCATTTTATTTGTTAATGATGTTACCCTAGTGTTGAATCGTCTCAAAGTATTGATTTATGCCGATGATATGAAATTATACATGGAAATTGCTACCCAATTAGACCTTCAAGTATTCCAACAAGAGATCGACATTTTTTACAACTGGTGCATCAAGAGTCTTCTTGATCTGAATATTAAAAAATGCAGCATCATTTCATATACAAGAAAACATACACTAAATGACTTTAACTGTACTCTTGAAGAACAACATGTAGGAAGATGTAGTAAAGTAAGAGATTTAGGAGTGATTCTTGACTCAAAATTGGCGTTCGTAGACCATTTTAACACGATTGATAACAAGGCTAATAACATGCTTAATTTTATTAAAAGATTTAGCTACCACTTCAAGAACCCTTATACTATAAAAACTTTATACATTACATATGTAAGATCCATTTTAGAATACTGTAGTGTAGTTTGGTCTCCTTACCAAGAAGTGCATTCCAGTCGTATCGAATCTGTACAAAAACAATTTTTATTATATGCACTCAGAAACCTGGGTTGGAGTTCATTTCCTCTTCCATCGTATGAATCTCGTTGCATGCTCATCAACATCGAAACACTTAAAAAAAAGAAGAGAGATTGCTATGCTTCTGTTTGTAAATGATATAGTTTCACAACGTATAAATCCCGAAAATATACTAGAAAACCTTAATTTCTATGCACCGGTGCGTTCGTTAAGAACACGTAACATCTTTATGTTAAACCACTATAGAACAGATTATGCTAGAAACGGTGCTATTAATAAAATAATGAGCATTTACAATAAATACTATGAAACCATTGACGTAACTATGTCACGAATTATGCTTAAAAAGACGTGCACTAGAATTGCATAATTTAAAGGCCAGCAACAGATTGCCAACTATGTATTAAATTGAATTAAAATTAAACAATTAAAGTAAGGTATTAATTAAACTTTAGGGTAAGAATGTAGTCTACATAGTTTGACGAAATAAATAAATAAATATTTCGCCCACCAAAACCTCATGCTTGCCCTCTGCCTGGATCCCCCCGGTACCACAATGAAGTATTACTTCAGGGGGACGCTGTTCTCTTGCACTTATCCATTCATCACACTTTCTAGCGTTACTCCTTCAGGAATCTCGAGGGGATGCCATGCTCATGCACTTTGAAGTTATCAACGCAGGCTAACGTTGCTGGTCATTTGCGCAGCTAGCTCGCAGTACCCTTCGAGACGTGTACTGATTAGTAAATGCCGACAGTCATAACATGCACTCCATCACAGCCACCCTCGCATGATATCTTGACCTGACGAGACGTGTACCGATTATGAAGTGCCCTCCAACATGACGCGCACTCCGTCTCAGCCACCCTCGCAGGGTTTCTTAGCTATGCCTATTTGAACAAGGACCGATCTGCGTATTGGGACTATTTCGGGATAAATCCCATCCCCACACATATGAATTCAGTCTAGGATTTTACAGCTCCCCGGATCGCGTTGCTTTGGGACGTCATATTGTTACGGACGCGACTTGGCGGTGGTGGGGCCACACTATACTCACCAGCTTTACAGGGTTGTTTCACGGAGTCTCCGGGAGATCTTTCTTGGGCAAACTTTCAACCCCTTTTAAGTCTGGTCACTGAGCATGTGAAGCGAACTTAAGTAGAAAACAAACGAACCTAATGGACTTTCATAACCATTTTTGATGACATAAAACAGCTTGGTTATAGGCAGATCATACATTTTATTTCTTTTAATAGAACTGGGGGATTATTTTGCTTGCCGTAAATACTCTTACTTGTTGGCACTTTTTCTTCTTTATTTCATTATCACTGTTGCGGCCGGGACGAACGGTGGTCGACTTGCAGGCAGGAACCACGAACGGGACCGGAACTGACGACTGGAACGGGAACTGGCAATCACGACGGCAGGAATGACGGGAACGGGTCTAACGACGGGCACTGGCACTGAGTGGACACGGGCACTGACGGCACTTGCAAGCCGTATCGAGGGCGGCAACTCGGCCGTGTAACGGGTGGCCTAGCGTTTCGGGTCCGGGAGTGGTAACGTGCGCACTTTACATCTTCTTCGCACTGTCGATTGGGGTTTATAACGTTTTTCGCGGTCGGGGCAATTCCTAAAGCACCAGTCCCCGGTATAGTCTCACTTAGCGTCCAAAATGGCGGCCACCGACCTAATCGCACTCGCGGGATAATTGCAGTTTTATTCTTCTTGGGACTGGGCTTTATGACGCGAATACTACACTTACCCCAATTGACTGATCCGGCCAGGAATTAACGTTCGTGTAGTGCTTCTGGTGGATCGTGCTACGGATCTACAAATCCCACTGAACTGTTCAATTGCTGAATCGCGGTTCAAAATGACGGAGCGACGCTGCCGCTGATCTTCACTTCCACGGACCGATTTTTTTCAACAAAAGACCTCGTGTGCGCCTTTTATACCTCCGTAAGGTTATTGGTGTGAGTGATTTCTCCTATCCCGACGATTCAGCAACTTCGAAACAAAACGGCGGGCTTACAATATCGAGTTGGTGTCCCGGGCAAAATTTAACTTTAAAGAATACTTTTATGGTAAATGTTGCATGCAGTTTTTTTATATTTTTTTTTATTTTCTTGATCCTAAACTAATACTAAATCTAACTGAACAAAAAAACTATTGCATGCAACAAACAAATAATTATAAGCATAAGCATAAGCATAAGCATAGGATACCGCCCGTGTGTTGCTACTCCGTTATTGACCAGGACCGATGAAAATTGCAAAATGATGGCTGGAAAAAGCATACTTGGGACAGCACGCTATTCCTCATTGTGCAACCTTATCAGGCCCCTGCATGCTGATCAATACCGACGCCGGCCACGTCCGAATGCGGTCCTGGTGGGATGGTATGGAATGTTTGTCCAATACTTGTTGCTGCTAAAGACCAGGAAATTCTCTGCATCTTCACAAGTATTTCGGGAAAGGAATTGTTATTAGTAGATGGTGGGAGCTAGATAGATAATGTAAATATGTAAGCACCAGTTATATGAGACTTACCTGAATATTCGAAAATTTTCTTGTAAAGCCAGTAATAACGAAAATTAAAATATAAAGGATACCTTTTTAACAAATTTAATATAATGCCAAACAACCATATACAACCATAATTTAATTTATATCGAAAAATACTATGCACATGCGAGATATACGGCTCGAAAACTACGTGACAACTTGAACTTATTATACCTGAAAATAAAAATCAGGGATAATGAAACGAGTCAATACAGTCCCTAAGTTGATAAGCATTTTCTCTTACCAACGCTAATATGCAGAGGTATAGCGCCCTACACGCTTTGCATGCAACAAACAAATAATTGAACAAAAACTAAATCATTCAAATAAATAACACTAATATTAGCGGACACAAACTTCAGGCTACAGAACACAGAATAAACGTCCCTCAAACATGCAAGCATGGAGGACTGACGTTTATTTTGCCTTCAGACATTTACTAACATTACAGGGATACCTCGATATAAGACAATTTATAATTCCTAAAAGTTGTCTTATATCGAAATTGTCTTATATCGAAACATGGTTTTTTCAAAAAAAAAATTGCATAAGCGGTCGCCAGTTTTGCTCTGTGTTATGTGTTTATGGTTTTTGAACTATTTATTATTGTTTAAACTATTAGTTTTTTACTATTTTTGGGGTTATTTTGAAATAATGAACATCTCCATGGCACCGATTTCAGAATGGAAAATCAGCTCTGGTATCGTTATCAGCTATGTCAAAGGGATTTGTTTCGATATAAGAAAAAATTGTCTTATATCGAATTGTCTTATATCGAGGTTGTTTTATAACGAGGCTGTCTTATATCGAGGTATACCTGTATTAACTAAAAAATGACAATGTTTCACAGGGCCTAATTCAGGCTGGCCCACTGACCAAAACGTATTGTGATCACAAGGTAGATCACAATATGCGGCTCAGAGAGCTTGTTCCCTAGGCCACCCTTCATCCAAAAAAACTTAACTGACGATGCTAGCTTGCTGTTCCGCGTTCCACTTATGCTGCAGATCAGATATGATGCGTGCGATTGCGCTATTGACGGCATTCCAAATGCTTTCGTTGCGACAAATTTCCTCCACCATATTGCCGACGTTAAGACCGGAAGCCAATTCTTCCCGCCATGCTGCAAATCTGGGACGGTCAAAAACCACGTGCTCTGCTGTTTCTTCCACGTTCCCATATTCCGGGTATAAGGGCGACCTGGCGTGCCCGAACCGGGAAAGGTATTGCCTAAAGCAACCGTGACCAGACAGGAACTGCGTTAGGTAAAAGTTCACCTCCCCGTGCTTCCTATTCACCCAAACCGAGAGAGTCGATATGAGCCTGTGGGTCCATCTACATTTCTGTGTCGTGTTTCACTCCTGTAGCCCACTTAGCCATTGATTCTGCTCTCATCAGCTTTCTGATTCCTCTGACCTCCTTTTGCCTATAGCACTCGTAGCCCTCCATCGGGGTGATGTCGATGGGAATCATCCCAGCGATTACGCACGCAGCTCCTGATGAGATAGTCCTATATGCGCTCACGACTCGAATGGCCATGAGTCGAGCCGTACTTCTCAGCTTCGCTCTGTTGCGCTGGGTTTGGAGCGCTGTAATCCAGGCTGGTCCGCCATACCGCAGTATCGACGATGATACTGTAATATGAAACATCACATCATAAGCATGTCCAAACATAAGTATCCAATTTCATGTATTGCGCAAGCACTCCGCTTGACCTACATATTTTGGCTTACGGTGGACATGCTTATGATGTGTTTCCGATTAACCTTTCTCACAGGATGTTAGACTTTGAACATTCGTCACGCCAGAGATTACCAAACGAGCTCAGAGAGAAATGAGAGTATGTCTGTGTTAGCTCTCTCTCTTCTCTTTTCGTGAAATTTTTTTGTTTTGTTTATGCTTGCCTAGTTTTGCTTAAAATGGCGTCGAAACAAGAAGCATATCGGGAGCGCGTTGTACACTTCTACGAATTGCCACAGAAATCTGGATAAAAAGTATACGGTTTAAAAAGCAAATATGTAGCGGCTTCGACTGTTTACCATATCCTAAGATGTTCAACAACTATTCGCAACCAAGATAGTGGAAGACCAGCTAAAATTATGGACGCAGAAGGACATCGTTCTCTTTCTCGTTTCTTCAACAAGAAGCCCAAGGTTTGGTTATCAATTAAAATGCACCAGACGAATGTTTGAAGAAAATTTTGATCCCTTTTCTACAAAAGCATCATGCAGATGAACAATAGGTGTTTTGGTCGGATAGAGCATCATCGTATTACGCCAAAAAACACTATCGTAATTACCAACTAAAATACCACACAAATACAAAAATTAACCCTTAAATGCGCCTGCTGAAAAAACTGATTTAAAAAGAAAACTTACTTATCTAAAGGCGGTACACATAATTTACTTTGGGGATGTTTTTCATTATGTACATCCGGATCCGCTCGACTGACGACTGTCACTTTCTTCAAAATCAACTCGAGGCCTTTGCCACTTGGTGCGACGTGAACTGTATGATAGTGAACCCGGAGAAGTGCTCAGCAATCACATTTACCCGTAAGAAAGATCCGATCCAGTTTCGATATACGCTCGAGGGCACAGTAATTGAACGTGTTTCGCATATTAAAGACTTGGGCGTTGTCTTAGATTCGCAGTTAACGTACAAGCATCATATCTCGTATGTTGTCGCTAAAGCCTCAAGGTCCTTAGGCTTTATCTTTAGGATCGCGAAAACTTTTTCTGACATATACTGCCTCAAATCGCTATACTGTTCACTGGTGCGGTCAGTTCTGGAATACTGTTCGTCTGTTTGGAACCCTAACTACAACAACAGTGCTGAAAGAATCGAGTCCGTTCAGCGTCGATTTCTTAGATTCGCCTTGCGAAAATTGCCATGGAGAAACCCGTTCCGTCTTCCCAGCTATGAAAGCCGCTGTCAACTGATCGATCTAGAACCTCTCCGTGTTCGTCGGGCTAGCTCCAGAGCACTGTTTATCGCGGATAGCTTACAAGGGAGAATTGACTGCCCCGCGCTGCTGGAACAAATTAACATAAATGTTCAACCACGAGCGTTGCGGAACAATGCAATGTTGAGATTGCCACCTCGTCGCACTAACTACAGTATGAACGGCGCTATCGGCGGTCTACAGCGGGCCTTTAATCAAGTATCGTCGTTATTCGACTTTCATCTGCCACGACGGATACTACAGGGCAGTTTCATTCGCTTTTTTCGGGAGAGGTAAACCTCGAAGATACAGTTATTTTAAAATCTGTTTGTATACGTTTGATAGAATCTTACTCAATTCGACTTGACTATTTTTATGTTAACCTGACAATCATTGGGGCCAAATCGAGCCCGTTGATTAATAATAATAAATAAATTATGTTGTTTTAAAACAACATTGTGCATTTAAAGGGGGACCCTACTCTGGAAGACCGAAAAATAATATATTTTCGTAAATTTTTTTCAGATGCTAGAATTATAGTTAAGTGTTTTGGTATTTTGGTTATTGGTTAAGGTATATTTGAAGATATATTTTGTATTTTTTGGATACCAGAATAGTAATGGATGGAGTAGTAAAATAGTTCCTTGCTGGCGGTACGTGCCGTGAACCAACGGAGTATCGTGGAACGGATTTCAAGGATGATTTTGAAGCTTTAGGTTATTACCTAAATTGTTACGTAGCGGTTTTTAAAACTTCGAAAAATTTCCAAAATGGCGGCAATTTTTTCAAAAGAAACGTGTTTTTTAATTAAAACCGCCAATTTAAAGCTCATAAAAAATTGAAAAATTGAGATACCAAAAAACGGCTACGTAACAATTTAGATAATTCATTTTTACATGCTGGAAAGAAATTTCAGCCGAATCGGTCCACTAGATTCTGAGATATACGTGCCGCCAGCTAAAGAAACATGGTTTTGGGGAAAATGCGTTCAAAGTTTCGTACAGCAATGAATTTCCCTTTAGGTGACTCCACAATATTTGCCGTAAGTTTTGAACGAGATCAGATATTAAAAATCCTTTGGCGTAACATTTCTGAAGGTGTAAGCGTCTCGAAAATGCAAAAAAATAAAATTCGATTTTTCCGCCTTTCCAGAGTAGGGTCCCCCCTTAAGGGTTAAACAAAGGTAAAAAACTAAAAACCACCAAATAAATAAATCAAATCTTTTCTAAGACAAGAAACAACAATTAAAACAAACAAACGATTTTTTTAAATAATTACAATTATTTTTAATTATCTTTTTCTCATTGTATACTTTCTCAAAGCTACAAGAAAAGTTAGATTTCTTTTTCTTCTCGAATAACCATTGAATCAAACAGATTTTAACTAGTACATTACCATAAAAATTTAATAAAGCAACCACCCTCATTCTACTAGTTCGCTAAGCACTTCGCTTGACCTACATATTTTGGCTTACGGTGGACATGCTAATGATGCGTTTCCGATTAATTTTCTTCACAGGGCGTTAGACTTTGAACATACGTCACTCCATAGGTTATAACGCGCAGTGTGCATATTTAATGTAAATAAGGATATGCTCACTATGCGCTTTCTAGGTAAATAAAGATATGCATACTAGGTGCGTTATAAGTATATAATGAAATGCTCAATAGTTAATTAATATGATGTACAGTTTGATTTATCACCTATGTAATATTACTAAACTTCAACCATTTACTTAGCTAACGTAAATCTTCATTCAAGTGTAAAACGGTTTCATCTCAATCATTATTTGCAATGAACAACAACGAACTTGGGTACACCAAGATTATTTACAACAGGACTAGATACGAAATCATTCGAAAGGGCTCCTTTGGGTTCTGGATGCTCTCTGTAGTCTTTCCATTTTGCTAACACCCAATTTAATGCGGTTTCACAAGAATGACCTTCTCGATAGCCCGATTGTTCTAGAATCAACAAGGAATTACTACTTAAGTATTCTATAAGCTGGTCTTTGACAACAAGTTCTAGGATTTCTTTTAGAGTTTTGTATAGTTAATCGTTCCAACAACCTTGGGAATCGAAACAACCAACGATTCTTTCTTCACACTTGAGGAACGTGCCCAGTTTGCAATGGTTCAATAATCTGGCCCAGTACGGTTTGACCAACGACATGAAAGCAATCTTGAATAACTATAGCATTTGCGTTATCTACTCCAGCCGTTTTACCTACTGAAAAGCAGATATTTTTAAGTTCATCGGGCTTATCGATCGATTCAATAGACTGATTGATCAACGAAACACTATCAATAAATAATCATTAAACTTTTATGCAATTACTAGTTCTGGCTGGTTAAATACCTATAAATGTCATTAAAAGTTAAGGACCGCGATTTACAATTGATAGGTTTCAATAAAGATTTGAAAGAAATTTAAAATTCTTTGCTGTTGTTTTGATGCTGATTAATCTACCTCTGGATATATTTACGACGAGTTTTTAAGGTTATGAATCATTTCGCGAATTTTTTGAATTTTTTAGTTAAAATTTGACAGTTTGGTAGTTATTTCATCTCCAATCAAAAATTACCCAGCTCCGAGTTGTATCCATTTACAATTCAAGTTATTTTTCAAGACAATGAGATATGCCACAGGTGAGGAGGAAAGCTTTGATTTGATCGTCTAATTTTTCATTGAATTTTTCTTACCAATGCAAGGATACTTATCTTATAGCGAATTTATTTTTTTCAAGCTGGGTTGAAATTGGATTATTTTTATCTATCTAAAACGAAGAAATAAACACCGAAAATTCACCAAACCTCGTGGTTTTTGTTTTGAACTTGAAATGCGGTCAAACATATATTAATATTTTTTTGAAACAATTCATCATCAACAAAAATTCATCCAGTTCTAACCCGGATTGAATAAACAGATTCGCTATTACAGAACCATATCTTCATCCTCACCTAATTTTTTTTATTTAGGCCATTACAAATATTTTATAAAGTTTTTGTCCTTCCGGTGTTCGGCCACTGAAGGGGGTTGGGGGCGAAAAAAAACAAAGTGAATTTTTTAATCGAGCAAAAAAAACTTGGGTTTAAGCATTTTTATTTAAAGTTTAAACGTGAAAACCGAATCTATTCTTGCTTATAATATATACGTTAATATTTTCTATGCAAAAATCTACGAAAAAATGACACAAACGAAGGAAAATTTTTTTAGACGATTTTCGGAAATTCCACTGTTTGAATTTCCATTTTTGTTTCGTGCTAGAAGCGTTAACTCAACTTGTACACTCATTTTTCGAGTTTTTCAAACTGTAGAGCCCACAGACAATTGATTTTATAAAAAAAATTTTGACTCATATCCTACAAATTTTTTTGACGTAGGACTACGTCTTGAGATAGGGTGTCATTCCAAAAAATCGAAAAATGCGAGCGTCACGAAAAATGAAAGGTTTTGAGCGCTAATAGCTCAGCGGTTTTCCGATCGATTTTCAATATTCTTACACCAATCGATCGGAAAATCTTCTAAGAATTGACCCAAATGAAGAAAAGCATGGATTCTTGATGTTGAACTATTGAAAAATTGAAAATAATGAACCTATGTTTTACCAGAATTCTTGCTTCGTGATTGATTGGAAGATTCTTTACGATGATCTAAACCTATACCAATTTGATATCTGTGCTTGGGAAGTAAGCCAAAACAAGTGACCAAGTTACCACATTTCAACAAGATTTCTTAACACCGCGATTAAACCTAGACCATTCTGATGTCCTTGCTTGGGCAGTACGCCAGAAAGAGTGACAAAGCCCCCTCGTGCCAACAGATTTCTTACGAACGCGATCAAACGTAGTCCAATTTGATGTCTGTGTTAGAGAAGTGTGCCAGAAAATATAACACAAGTTCGTTGTCCCAACAGATCGCAAATTCTTTACTGCGAGACGATTAAACCTAGGCGAATTTGATATCTGTGTTGGAAAAATGTGCTACAGCTGTAGTGTTCAGTTATAATATGACTCTGTATGAATACGCATGCTTGCCGTTTCATTAGAAGTGTAATGAAAAGATGTGCTGTTGATAAAATAGGATTGAATTGGTAAAATCCCTTCAACGTGGGGAACCACGGGTAATAAAAACAATCTTCAATATCTGTAAGGTAGCAGGAAAGCAACAGTTTGTGTTCTTGATTTTGTTAAAATGTTTCCAAATGTACATAGAAATAACTCTGAAATCTTTTGAGAATTGAACGTATGCAATGTTACTACTTTGATAAATGTTACATACAACGCATATAGCATGTATACATGAAGAATCGAATGATTACAAGCATGGATACATGCTACTATCACTACAAAGAGACTTACGTATTCCTGCGTCACCTATATATGCGGTCGTGTCCTGTACACAAACCCTCTGATTTTTTTTGTCCACCGATTTTTCAAGCCAATTTCCAAAGGCGCGTGACTAAAACTTTTGAAATTATTTGCAGTGGCCTAACTAAAATAACAGTTAACAATATAACGTATGAAATAACCAATATTTTTTATTGGCTTTTTTATAGAAAACTAGCTGACCCGACAAACTTCGTATTGCCACAAATTAACCTGTGTTGTACATAAATCATGAATCTCGGATGATCTTTGTCACAATCTCGAGTTTTGCAAGCCCCCCAGTGGGCGGCGCTTCTGACGGCGGGTCACCGGTAACACTCGCGACCGTCTCGTCCTGAATGATCTAGTGTTACTATAGATAGTTTTTGTGGTCTTGTATTGACTAATGCTTTATGGAAGAGTCTCGAATTTCTCGAGTTCGATTAGTTTTTGAGTTTCGCAAAAATTTCTGTTTTATTTGTATGAGAGTCCATGCCCCGCTACCACAGGGGTGAGAGGTCTCTAACTATCGTAAAATAAATTCAAGACTCCAAAATCTCCCACATGCCAAATTTGGTTCCATTTGCTTGATTAGTTCTCAAGTTATAAGGAAATTTGAATTTCATTTGTATGGGAGCTCCCCTCTTAAAAAGGGAAGGGGTCGTAATTCACCATAGAAAAAATTTCTGCCATCTAAAACTCCCACATGCCAAATTTGGTTCCATTTGATTGATTAGTTCTCGAGATAAGAGGAAATTTGCATTTCATTTGTATGGAAGCTTACCCTCTTAAAGGGGAGATGGGCCATAACTCGCTTTCTAAAGAAGAGAGGGGTCTCAATTCACCATAGAAAAAAATCTTGCGTCCAAAACCACTTACATGTCAAATTTGGTTCCATTTGCTTGATTAGTTCTCGAGTTATGAGGAAATTTGTTTTTCATTTGTATAGGAGCCCCCCCCTCTTAAAGTGGGGAAATCCATAGAAAATATACCATAGAAAATATTCTTGCCCCCAAAAACACCCACATGATAAATTTGGTTCCATTTGCTTGATTAGTTCTAGAGTTATGAGGGAATTTGTATTTCGTTTGTAACAGAGCCCCCCCCCCTCTTGAAAAGGTAAGGGGTCCTAATTCAGCATAGAAAAAATGGTTGCCTCCAAAAACACCCACATGCCAAATATGGTTCCATTTGCTTGATTAGTTTTCGAATTATGAGGAAATTTGTATTTCATTTGTGTAGAAGCACTCCCTCTTAAAATTGGGAGGGGTCCTAATTCACCATAGAAAATATTTTTGCCTCCAGAAACCTCCACATGCCAAGTTTGGTTCTATTTGCTTGATTAGTTCTCGAGTTATGAGGAAATTTGAATTTCATTTGTATAGGAGCCCCCCCTCCTAAAGTGGGTAGGCGTCCCAATTCATCATAGAAAAATTTTTGTCTCCAAAAACACCCACGTGCCAAATTTGGTTCCATTTGCTTGATTAGTTCTCGAGTTATGAGGAAATTTGTATTTCATTTGTATAGGTGCCCCCCTCTTAAAGTTGGGGGTCCTAATTCTCCATAGAAAATATTCTTGCCCTCGAAAACTTTCACATGCCAAATTTGGTTTCATTTGCTTGATTAGCTCTCGAGTTATGAGGAAATTTGTATTTCATTTGTATAGGAGCCCCCTCCTAAAGTGAGGAGGGGTCCCAGTTCATCATAGAAAAAATTTTTGTCTCCAAAAACACCCACGTGTCAAATTTGGTTCCATTTGCTTGATTAGTTCTCGAGTTATGAGGAAATTTGTATTTCGTTTGTATAGGAGCCCCCCTCTTAAAGTGGGGAGGGGTTCTAATTCACCATAGAAAATATTCATGCCCTAGAAAACTTTCACATTCCAAATTTGGTTCCATTTGCTTGATTAATTCTCGAGTTATGAGGAAATTTGCATTTCATTTGTATAAGAGCCCCCCTTCCTAAAGTGGGGAGGGGTCCGAATTCGTCATAGAAAAAAATTTTGTCTCCAAATACACCCACGTGCCAAATTTTGTTCCATTTGCTTGATTAGTTCTCGAGTTATGAGGAAATTTGTATTTCGTTTGTATAGGAGCCCCCCCTCTTAAAGTGGGGAGGGGTCCTTATTCACCATAGAAAATATTCTTGCCCTCGAAAACTTTCACATGCCAAATTTTGTTCCATTTCCTTGATTAGTTCTTCAGTTATGAGGAAATTTGTATTTCATGTGTATAGGATCCCCCCCTCCTAAAACGGGGAGGGGTCCCAATTCATCATAGAAAAAATTTTTGTCTCCAAAAACAACCACATGCCAAATTTGGTTCCATTTGCTTAATTACTTCTCGAGTTATGAGGAAAATTGTGTTTCTTTGGTACAGGAGCCCCCCCTCTTAAAGTGGGGAGGGGTCCTAATTTACTATAGAAAATATTCTTGCCCTCGAAAACCTTCACATGCCAAATTTGGTTCCATTTGCTTGATTAGTTCTCGAGTTATGAGGAAATTTGTATGGAAGCCCCCCTTTTAAAAAGGAGAGGAGTTGTAATTCCCCTTATAAAGAGGGGAGGGGTCTCAATGCACCATAGAATAAATTCTTGTCACCGAAAACACCCACATGCCAAATTTTGTTCTATTTGCTTGATTAGTTGTCGAGTTACGCAGAAATTTGTGTTTCATTTGTATGGGAGCCCCCCCTCTTAGTGGGGGGAGGGGTTTCTAACCATCACTAAAACCTTTCCTGGCCCCAAAAACCCTCTACATGGATATTTTCATGCCGATTGGTTCAGTAGTTTTCGATTCTATAAGGAACATACGGACAGACAGACAGACAGACAGACAGACAGACAGACAGAAATCCTTCTTTATAGGTATAGATAATTTTTAAAACATTTTTGATGGTAGATTGAGTATATTTGCAAAATAATGAAAATTGAAAGATAGATATTTATCAAAAACAGCTGGTGTCATATCCGTAGTTCGAAGACTATTTTACGAGACAATCAGAAGAAATTGTGTCAAGGTACGACAAATTTCTTTTTTACTATTGACATGTTGACTTTAATCGTCTTCAAGAAAATATTGGAAAATACTGTATAGTAGAAAATGGCCAAACATGAAATAATTAAACTGAAATTACTCGAGTTAGAGAAAAAAAACAGTTTTTTATTTTCACATATGTTTGAGATAAAACTCCTAGCTTTCAGAAACGGTCAAGTTTGATTTTTTTCGTTTGCGTTTCAACATACAATGTTCTACAAAAACATGTCTTTAGATAAGATAACCAACTTTGTAAAACATTATGATGCAATAAAACCATTGCATTTGAAGAAATCAACGAAAAAGTGATTTTTGAGAAGTCTTGTTGTAAAAGTTAGAAACGCCTTAAAATATGCCTACTTTGTCTTTGGCAAAGTTACTCATATAACCTTTAGCTACAACTTTGTCGAATCAAATATCCTTCTATCTCTTTCCTATAAAAGTTATTATGGATTATGTGTTTACAAGCCAAACTGGAACTTAGTCGCTGAATTCACATTATTTGTCTTTTAGAGTTTAACAACTTTGCTGAACATTGTAGGGAGCTATTATAAATCGCTTAGCCGCAAAAGTAAGTTTCCACTTAACTTTCGTTTCTGGAACACTGTGCATTGCAAATATTTTATAAAGTTTTCATATTTCCGCTGTTGGGCAACTGAAAGGGAATGAAAAAAAAAACAGAAAGAGATTTTTCTTAATCGAGCAAAAAAATGCGTTTTAAGCAATTTTACTTAAAGTTTAGACGTGAAAACCAAATCTATTCTTGCTTTTCATATACACCTTATTATTTTCCACGCTAAAACCTACGAAAAGAACGAGAAAAACGAAAACAAATTTTTTGGCCAATTTTCGGAAATTCGAATTTCCATTTCTGTTCCGAGCTAGAAGCGTCATCTCTGCTCGTACACTCATTTTTCGAGTTTTCCAGGCTGTAGAGCCTACAGAAAATCGATTGGATAAAAAATCAGAGGGGTTGTGTACAAGACACGACCGCATATATAGGTGACGCAGGACTACGTAAGTCTCTTTGTAGTGATAGTGGCATGTATTCATGCTTGTAATCATTCGATTCTTCATGTATACATGCTATATGCAACATATATACATGCTACATGCGTTGTATGTAACATTTATCAAAGTAGTAACATTACATACGTTCAATTCTCAAAAGATTGTGCATTTGAAAACAATTTAACAAGATCAAGAACACAAACTATTGCTTTCCTGCTACCTTACAGAAATTAAAGATTGTTTTTATTATCCATGGTTTCCCACGTTGAAGGGATTTTACCAATTCAATCCTATTTTATCAACAGCACATCCTTTCACTACACTTCTAATGAAACGGCAAGCATGCGTATTCATACAAAGTCGTATTATAACCGAACAGTACAGCTGTAGCACATTTTTCCAGCACAGACATAAAGTTCTCCGAGGTTTAATCGTCTCGCAGTAAAGAATTTGCTATCTGTTGGGACAACGAACTTGTGTCATTTTTTCTGGCACACTTTCCTAACACAGACATCAAGTCGGACTAGGTTTAATCGCGTTCGTACGAAATCTGTTGGCACGAGGGGGCTTTGTTACTCTCTCTGGCGTACTTCCCAAGCAAGGACATCAAAATGGTCTAGGTTGAACCGCGGTGTTAAGAAATCTTGTTGAAATGAGGGAACTTTGTCACTTGTTTTGGCTTACTTCCCAAGCACAGATATCAAATTGGTATAGGTTTAGATTATCCTAAAGAATCTTCCAACCAATCACGAAGCAAGAATTCTGGTAAAACATAGGTTCATCATTTTCAATTTTTCAATAGTTCAACATCAAGAATCCATACTTTTCTTTATTTGGGTCAATTCTTAGAAGAATTTTCGATCGATTGGTGTAAGAATATTGAAAATCGATCGGAAAACCGTTGAGCTATTAGCGCTCAAAACCTTTCATTTTACGTGACGCTCGCATTTTTCGATTTTTTGGAATGACACTTTATCTCAAAACTTGCCGTAAGACGTAGTCCTACGTCAAAAAATTAACTTATATCCTACAAATTATATTTTTACCCCCGGTTTGACAAAAATGGGGGTGACAAAAATTTTAAAAAATATTTGCAATGGCCTAATTAATTTCTTAATATCGGGAAGAACCATCCCAAGTATAAAAGGCCAAATTGAGTTACCACATACAGTATAGTAGCACAATATCGCATTATCACACAGTGGAGGATAAGTAGAGGATAAGTAATAGGCCTTTTCTACGATACCGTTCGATACACTTCTACTGCATACTAACACAGCGAATGCGATTAGTCGCAATAAATTTGCCTGTCTCAGTGCCAGTTAAATTAACGTTCTCTTCGTTAATCGAGTTGTTTCGCATATGCTTCATTTTTATCTATATCATCGCCGGACTTTTAGCATCCGAGGACTTGAATTTGCATTTTTACATTCTGCGCTTTGAAATAAATAAAAACCATTTTAAACATAATTTATGGCCTTTTTCGATATCTTGAACTTTTTCGCTGATTTTTTATATTGTATCAAGAATCGCTTAACATCATGTCTTACTACGTTATTATCTATAGGTGCTGGTGCGAAGAATATGAAGGAAAATTGTCGGAAATAATTGCTGCGCTACTGACATCGAAATATCCCTCCAATTCGCCCAATAAACGAAAACGTCCATTAAAATTTTCACCATTACAGAACTGTACACCATCATCGGAACAGGTAATATTTAAGAAAAGATTGTCTCTTATATGAAGAGTAAACTCTTTTTTGCAATACAGATACTTCATCATTTGGAACATTTCCGGAGAAGCTGTAGGCACGGCAATGGAACGGGTACCGGTCTTTATGTTCAAAATGAAATGCAGAGATCTCTTCAGCAAGCTTTTGCTCACAGCTCGGATAACCAAAAAGTGAGTTATTACATACCTACATTTATTTTAATGGTAACACCCCAAGTTACAATCCAATAGCAAATTGGTTTTATTTTTTATAGTAGTTTTATCAGAGCATTGCAAAATCTATCAGGGTTTATAATGTTTTTCCTCAAGTGAATTTTACCTTATTTGATTAACATTTCTGAAGTATGACTGAAGTAGACTTGAAGTATGACACAAAATTACATCAATAAGTGTGCATAATTCATCTTATAAGCGGTTTTAAGGGATACTTGATTCCTCGAAAAAAACGACGTTCCTTAAAACTTAACAATAGTTTTGACGAAAATTTAAGACATTCTTCTGTATGATTGGTTTATCTTAACAATACTGCCATAAAAATTGTCTTTTTAGAACCGTATATTGTTGAAAGAGAAATCATATTCTTAAGAAAGAACATTCTAGCGTAAACAACTAATTTGTCAAAATAATCAAACTAATCTGAACCTGGAGAAAATTGAAAAATATGGATCTTTTAAACGAAAGCTAAGCATAAATCTGTTCAATATTTTGAAAACTCTTTCATATGAACAATCAGCGAAGTCACAAACAATAAAAATGTACAGGACCAACTAAGATCAAGTTCGATTTTAACCACTGAGCAGTGCGGATCGTTTCGTTTAAACAAAGTGGTGAAAACAATAGAATTAATATTTGTGTTACTGCAAACGAATTTGAAGGCGAAGTCCGGCCCCGACTATGTCGGCGTTTAGGAAAAATGCTTTTCTGGTTGATTTTAGCAACCTTCCAAAACTCCCGGAACAAGAAGAAGCTCACCTCTTTCTACACCAGAAACTTAACCTAGGATACGATGACGTCGAATCAATTCAGCTAAACAATGCGAAGTTTGCACTCATTGTGGAATGTACCACAAAAGAGCTGGCCATCGACACAGTTAACAAGTATGATAGAAAACAATTCATCGACATCGACAAGAAACGTTATCAAATTGCGCTCAGCATGGATGATGGAGGAACTGATGTGAAGATACATGATCTACCACCAAAAATGGATAACAAGCTCATTGTAGATTGGATGGCACGTTATGGTGAAGTTATTTCCATTCGTGACTTCACGTGGAGTGAGAAGGTGTTTTTCAAAAACAAAGCCAATGGTGTTCGCACTGTTAGGATTCGTTTGCAAAAACCTATTCCCTCATACAAAACAGTCCATGGCGAAGACACGTACGTAACCTACAAAAATCAGATACCAACTTGCAGGCATTGTGGCTACAAGGCACATCGCGGAAGGGGATGTATGAAGAACAAAATGGTTCTGGGAGAGTTTGGCGCACCATCTGTAAACAATAGAATGGATCAAGCGCGGTGATCGTATGCAGATGTAGTTTCACAAGCTGGAGAAACAAGGAAACATCAAGAGACGTCAGGAAGTGAACCAGGCGACGCACTATGGCGCAAAGCTGGCCAAAAGTCAAAAATCCAATTTCAGGTTTTTGCCATTTTTATATTTTTATCATTTTCTGGAATAGTTTGAAAGCTTAGCCTAAAGATTTTAGCCAGTTTGAAGTTAAAATGAATTTTTGACAAATGCCTGAAGTTGAACATGTTGAAGAATGATATTTTCTTTTTCCATACAAAATGTATGGGAAACTCAACACCAACATTCAGCGATCAAGAAAGTATGGTAGGAAACGTCAGGAAACGATCACGTTAAATGCATCTTATACGAATTTTTTTTTACTTTTCGAAAAACTGGTTGGCTTTCTGCGCTTTGCTACGCTAAGGAAGGCATATCGATTTTTGAAGGGTATATTGGAAGTGATTTCTACTCATTATATGAAGGAATGATGCCAATGGGTCATTCCATCTCAAACGTACACAAAAATCGGAAAAATTGGATCCGACCATCAGCGATTTCAACTAAAGTTGGCATAATTTTTCATTCCGACCCTACAACCAATTTCCCAAAGTTTAATACCAATTGATCAATCCCCCTAGCACTGGCGCTACTTCCTTTTTAACAGATTTTCAAAAAAGGTTCAAATATCTCTGAAACAGTTTGATGTGAAGACATGCTAATATACTTTTTCTATTGATTTTTGACTGCGCAATCGAATGATGTTATCAGTTTTTATCTAATTTGTCAAAATCATACAATTTTTTGCGATTTAGAACGAAAAATGCGAATATCTCAAAGCACCCCCAATTTTATTTTATCTATACCTATAAAAAAGAATTTCTGTCTGTCTGTCGGTCTGTCCGTATGTTCTTTATAGAATCGAAAACTACTGAACCAATCGGCGTGAAAATTTGCCTGTAGAGGTTTTTGGGGCCAGGAAAGGTTTTAGTGATGGTTAGAGAACCCTTCCCCCACTAAGGGGGGGGGGCTCCCATACAAATGAAACACAAATTTCTGCATAACTCGAGAACTAATCAAGCAAATAGAACAAAATTTGGCATGTGGGTGTTTTCGGTGACACGAATTTATTATATGGTAAATTGAGACCCCTCTCCTCTTTATAAGTGGAATTATAACTCCTCTCCCCTTTAAGAGGGGGGGGGCTTCCATACAAATTTCCTCATAACTCGAGAACTAATCAAGCAAATGGAACCAAATTTGGCATGTGAAGGTTTTCGAGGGCAAGAATATTTTCTATAGTGAATTAGGACCCATCCCCACTTTAAGAGGGGGGGCTCCTGTACCAAAAAAATACAAATTTCCTCATAACTCGAGAACTAATCAAGTAAATGGAAGAAAATTTGGCACGTGGGTGTTTTTGGAGATGAAATTTTTTCTATGGTGAATTGGGACCCCTCCCCACTTTAGGAAGGGGGGCTCCCATACAAATGAAATACAAATTTCCTTATAACTCGAGAATTAATCAAGCAAATGGAACCAAATTTGGCATCTGAAAGTTTTCTAGGGCAAGAATATTTTCTATGGTGAATTAGAATCCCTCCCCACTTTAAGAGGGGGGGCTCCTATACGAATGAAATACAATTTTCCTCATAACTCGAGAACTAATCAAGCAAATGGAACCAAATTTGGCATGTGAAAGTTTTCGAGGGCAAGAATATTTTCTATGGTGAATTAGGACCCCTCCCAACTTTAAGAGGGGGGGCTACCAAACAAACGAAATACAAATTTCCTCATAACTCGAGAACTAATCAAGCAAATGGAACCAAATTTGGCACGTGGGTGTTTTTGGAGACAAACATTTTTTCTATGATGAATTGGGACGCCTACCCACTTTAGGAGTGGATGCTCCTATACAAATGAAATTCAAATTTCCTCATAACTCGAGAACTGATCAAGCAAAGAACAAAATTTGACATGTGAAAGTTTTCGAGGGCAAGAATATTTTCTATGGTGAATTAGGACCCCTCCCAACTTTAAGAGGGGGAAGGGCTCCTATACAAACGCAATACAAATTTCCTCATAATTCGAGAACTAATCTAGCAAATGGAACCATATTTGGCATGTGGGTATTTTTGGAGGCAACCATTTTTCCTACGATGAATTAGGACCCCTTACCTTTTTAAGAGGGGGAGCTCTCATACAAACGAAATACAAATTTCCTCATAACTCTAGAACTAATCAAGCAAATGGAACCAAATTTAGCATATGGGTGTTTTTGTAGGCGAGAATATTTTCTATGGTGAATTACGACCCCTCCCCACTTTAAGAGGAGGGGGCTCCTATACAAATGAAAAACAAATTTCCTCATAACTCGAGAACTAATCAAGCAAATGGAATCAAATTTGACATGTAAGTGGTTTTGGAGGCAAGATTTTTTTCAATGGTGAATTGAGACCCCTCTCTTCTTTAGAAAGCGAGTTATGGCCCATCTCCCCATTACGAGGGTGGGCTTCAATACACTCAAATCTCGTTTTACGTCCACTATTGGGGGGACGTAAATCAAATCGGTCGTAAAAAAAGTGGACGTTAATTCAAATTTCGGACGTAAAACGAGAAGACGTTAATTCAAATTTTGGACGTAAAACGAGAGGACGTTAATTCAAGTTTTGGACGTAAAAAAAGTGGACGAATTGACATAATTAGTTCCAACATGGAATAACTCGTGATCCTGACCGTATAGAACGTTGGTGTCTTCGACAAAGCTGTTTAGCAGATCAAGGGCTTTTCGTCGGATTGTATGGATTATAGAATTGTCTCACTACGTGGCGCTAGTGTATATGTAGTACTCTTATGCAGGCCATATTTTGCGCTGCTGACTGTCTAGAATGTTGCGGTCTTCGGGAAGTTTACTCAAATGACTGACACCTTCAAGATGGTATGGAAAATAATGCAGGATTCGCTCATTACGTGGCGCTAGCGTATATGTAGCATTCTTATACAAGCTATATCTTGCGTTGCTGACTATCTAGAGAGTTGCGGTCTTCGGGAAGGTTACTCAAATGACTGCCACCTTCAAGATGGCATGGAAAATAGCGCAGAATTGACTCACTACGTGGTGCTAGCGTATATGTAGCATTCTTATACAAGCTGTATCTTGCGCTGCTGACTATTTAGAAAGTTACGGTCTTCGGGAAGGTTACTTAAATAACTGGTGCCTTCAAGATGGTATGGAAAATAGCGCAGAATTGACTCACTACGTGGCGCTAGCGTATATGTAGCATTCTTATACAAGCTGTACCTTGCTCTGCTAGCTATCTAGAAAGTTACGGTCTTCGGGAAGTTTCGGAAAAATTTCTGTTTTATTTGTATGAGAGTCCTTATCCTCGTACCACAGGGGTGAGGGGTCTCAAAGCATCGTAAAATAAATTCATGTCTCTAAAAACACCCACAAGCCAAATTTGGTTCCATTTGCTTGATAAGTTCTCGAGTTATGAGGAAACTTATATTTGATTTGTATGGGATCGCCCTTCTTAAAGAAGGCAAAGGCCTAAATTCACTATAGAAAAAATTCTTGCCTCCAAAACCCCTTACATGCCAAATTTGGTTCCTTTTGCTTGATTAGTTCTAGAGTTTTGAGGAAATTTGTGTTGCATTTGTATAGGAGCCCCCCCTCTTACGCCCTACTCAAAATTGCTCTCTCACCCACCCTTAAAATTGCTGGTCATTTTATCTATCCAACGACATATAAATTGTTCAGTTTCGTTCAGTAGTTTAGTAGTTATTCGCATTTGAAATCTTTCATTCAAACGTTACACTTCTATTTTCGTTTTCACAAAGTGGTACCCAGTCCCAGTATAGTAAACAAAGACGTAGTCCTACGTCAACATATTTTAAATATTTGAGCAGTCAATGAAAACCTTGAGCTTTAACTCTATATTTGGTACCAAAATAATAAAAATCAATTCTGTGGTTCAAAAGTGATAAATTATTAAAGAAGGAAAGCTTGGCAAAAGTTGGGATTTTTTTCGACCACTCTTTCTCAAAACGGGGTTCCCTAAGTGCCAATTGGAAAAATACGGGTGTAAATTTTGTAGAATTTTTATGGACGGTTGACCAAGCGGGAAAGTGAGGGATAAAAAATACACAATCATCCTAAGAAACTCCCCCGGCCTGCACGTTAATTCAAATTTTGGACGTAAATCGATAGGACGTTAATTCAAATTTCGGACATAAAATGAAATCACGTAAAATGAATGGACGGTTCGGTTAAACCACCTTTCCGAAGAAATGAACTTCTTGTACAACCAAGATCATGAGTTATGGCAAATACAAAAAAACATACACTAGTGCAGCCGGTTCCATACCACCTTGAATTTTCCATACCATCTTGAAGGCGACAGTTATTTAAGTAACCTTCCCGAAGACTGCAACTTTCTAGATAGCCAGCAGCGCAAGGTACAGCTTGTATAAGAATGCTACATATACGCTAGCGCCACGTAGTGAGTCAATTCTGCGCTATTTTCCATACCATCTTGAACGCGGCAGTCATTTGAGTAACCTTCCCGAAGACCGTAACTTTATAAATAGTCAGCAACGCCAGATAGAGCTTGTATAAGAATGCTTCATACACGCTAGCGCCACGTAGTGAGTCAATTCTGCGCTGTTTTCCATACCATCTTGAAGGCGGCAGTCATTTGAGTAACCTTCCCGAAGACCGCAACTTTCTAAATAGTCAGCAGCGCAAGATAAAGCTTGTATAATAGTACTGCATATACGCTAGCGCCACGTAGTGAGTCAATTCTGCACAATTTTCCATACCATCTTGAAGGCGGCAGTTATTTAAGTAACCTTTCCGAAGACCGTAACTCTCTAAATAGTCAGCAACGCCAGATAGAGCTTGTATAAGAATGCTACATATACGCTAGCGCCACGTAGTGAGTCAATTCTGCGCTGTTTTCCATACCATCTTGAAGGCGGCAGTCATTTAAGTAACTTTCCCGAAGACGTTAATTCAAATTTCGGAAGTAAAACGAGTGGACGTTAATTCAAATTTCGGACGTAAAACGAGAGGACGTTAATTCAAGTTTTGGACGTAAAAAAAGTGGACGTTAATTCAAATTTTGGACGTAAAACGAGAGGACGTTAATTCAAAATTTGGACGTAAAAAAAGTGACGTAAAACGAAATCACGTAAAATAAACGGACGTAAAACGAGATTCTAGTGTACAAATGAAATGCAAATTTCCTCTTATCTCGAGAACTAATCAATCAAATGGAACCAAATTTAGCATGTGGGAGTTTTGGCAGAAATTTTTTCTATGGTGAATTACGACCCCTT
Source organism: Sabethes cyaneus (assembly GCF_943734655.1). NCBI lineage: Eukaryota > Metazoa > Arthropoda > Insecta > Diptera > Culicidae > Sabethes > Sabethes cyaneus. The sequence goes on from NC_071355.1 coordinate 129,415,633, forward strand.
CCCCTTTTAAGAGGGGGGCTCCCATACAAATGAAATTCAAATTTCCTTATAATTCGAGAACTAATCAAGCAAATAGAACCAAATTTGGCATGTGGGAGATTTTGGAGTCTTGAATTTATTTTACGATAGTTAGAGACCTCTCACCCCTGTGGTAGGGGGATACGACTCTCATACAAATAAAACAGAAATTTTTGCGAAACTCAAAAACTAATCGAACTCGAGAAATTCGATACTCTTCCATAAAACATTACAAGACCACAAAAACTATCTATAGTAACACTAGATCTTTCAGGACGAGACGGTCGCGAGTGTTGCCGGTGACCCGCCGTCGGAAGCGCCGCCCACTGGGGGGCTTGCAAAACTCGAGATTGTGACAAAGATCACCCAAATTCATGATTTATGTACAACACAGGTTAATTTGTGGCAATACGAAGTTTGTCGGGTCAGCTAGTTTTCAAATAAATATGCTCAAAATGTTCGCCAGAAAATTCTACAAAAGAATCACTTAACTAGAAAATACAATTTTGGTAGTTTGGGAGATATGGAGTTTTGAATATCTGGGGCATGCGTAATTTTAACTGAATTGTTAGCGAAAGTATGTTTAAACACGTCTACCTGAAGTTTCCGGACATTTTCATGACTAAATAATGTATTTTAATGAAAACGATGCATTTTCAACATATAATCAGCATAATAAATTTTGATGTTCTAGATACTTTTATATATATTTAAAAATAAGTAACAAATTCGTGCAAATTTTTATAGTTTTATTATTTAAGTGTGCTAGTTATTTGAGCGATATAATGCATTGTTGTGTCGACTAATGTGGCATTTGACTCCCGTGATTATTCGAAAGTTCGAAGTAATTTCGAAACTTGAAAATGGCTGTATTAACAGTTTGTTGCACTATGGGAAAAACTAGACTAAACACGAACGAAATTCAGAAATGGTCTGCCAACTGATGAAATATTAGTGGTCTTATGTAAAATTTTCCGGCGAATCTGACGGTGCGCACCCCTTCCTTAATTTTCATCGGAAAGTACCAATTTTTGCTAATTTTCCCCTATTCTTAACATTATTTTAACTTAATGGAATTTATCAGGCAAGGCTTAAAAAACAGACTCTATAAACCCAAGTTCGTGTAATCGAAGAGTATCATTCATAGTCTTATTTTCTCAAAATCTAGTCTGGTGTAGTCCAATAAGTTTAAATGTTGCTAAAATAGACGAAAATTAGCAAAACTTGATACTTTCCGATGGCTATTAGAAAAGAAGTGGGCACCATGGGATTCGGCGGAAAATTTTACATAAGATCACTTATATTTCATCAGTTGGCAGACCATTTCTGAATTTTACTCGTTTTAAGCCAGTTTTCCCCATAGTGCAATGAAGCCCTTTTCAAATTTCGAAATTACTTCGAACTTTCGAATAATCTCAGGAGTGAAATACCACATTAGTCGACATAACAATGCATTATATCCTCAAATAACTAGCACACTTAAATAATAAAACTATAAAAATTTGCACGAATTTGTTACTTTTATTTAAATATATATAAAACTATCCTGAACATCAAAATTTATTATGCTGGTTCTATGTTGAAAATACATCTTTTTCATTAAAATACATTATTTAGTCATGAAAATGTCCGGAAACTTCAGGTAAACATGTTTAAACATACTTTCGCTAACAATTCAGTTAAAACTACGCATGCCCCAGGTATTCAAAATTCCATATCTCCCAAACTACCAATATTGTTTTTTCTAGTTAAGTGATTCTTGTGTAGAATTTTCTGGCGAGCATTTTGAGCATATTTATTTGAAAATAAAATTGGGGGTGTTTTGAGATATTCGCATTTTTCGTTTTAAATCGCAAAAAAATGTATGATTTTGACAAATTAGATAAAAACTGATAACATCATTCGATTGCGCAGTCAAAAATCAATAGAAAAAGTATATTAGCATGTCTTCACATCAAACTGTTTCAGAGATATTTGAACCCGAAAAATGACTTTTTTTGAAAATCTGTAAAAAAGGAAGTAGCACCATTGCTAGCGGGATTAATCAATCGGCACAATGTTTTGGGAAATTGGTTGTAGGGTCGGAATGAACAATTATGCCAACTTTGGTTGAAATCGCTGCTGGTCGAATCCAAACCTTGTGTACGTTTGAGATGGAATGACCCATATGTGCAATTCTATGAAAAATTCTTTTTTCAAAATGATCCGGATTTGTTCAAATTTTGTGTAGTTCTTTCTTTTGGGAAAATTTTACACCCCTTCATTTTTACTTGGCGCTTAGCGTGCCACTTTCTGAGTAAGGGTGGTCTCAAAAATCATCATTTTGCTTTTCTTAAAACATTCATAACTGCCCAGCCAGAATTAACTCGACTATCAATCTCTGAAAATTATCGTAAATATCTATAAATGAATTTGGAATCGTAATTATAGCCTAGTAAAGCGCACACAAGTTGATATACCATCGTTTATAATGATAGAAGAAAACAAACATACGATTTTCAGCACAAAGTTGTATAGCTGTATTAACCTGATTGCGCTTAATCGAATCTTAGCGTATAAAAATACCTATATAAGTGAATCGCTTAAAACTATTCTTCAATGCGTATATCGCCTCCAAAATGGTACGTAAAAACTAGTTTTGCGCATCGAATACGACTTTGTTAGATACATATCGGCACGTAGTTCTCATTTGTAACCTTAAAATATATATGAAAATGCTAGCTGGGTGTTGAACTACTGAACCGGTTTGAATGATTGTGATATAAGATGAAAGGAATTTTAGTGAGCTTTTAAAAAAAATATAAGTAAGAAACTCAAAGATTTATATGATATCCATTTTTTATGTTTTTATGGTGACACAGACCAAAGAGTCCCACATGATTTGGTTTTCTGTGAAGATGAGATTTTTTATATATCATTTCGAAAATTATTTCAGTTTTGTTATGTTTTAACCATCCTTTATTTTATTTTTTAAATTTTGTGTTACAAAATTGATATTAGTGACTTATAATTTACTAAAGTCTTTAAATCATTAGTTTTTCAACCTTTGTGAACCACCCTAATGCATCATGATACAAGTTTTTTATGTTGTCAAGGGCAAATACAAAAATTGCCATTCCGAAAAACAACAAACAACAATAAAATAAGTAAAAAGCGAAATTCTTTTTTAAAATTTTGTGAACCACCCTAATAAGCCTACATTTTTAAGATTTTTGATCCCTAATTTGAAATCAGTGACCCAAAATTAGTAAAAGATGTTATTTTCAGCCGATTTGAAGCAACTTTTGACTTTTGGCCAAGCTTTGTATGGAAGAGCGCCACTGTGCGACGGGGAAAAATTTATTACTCTGACTGGAAAAAGTGAACAAGTGGCTAGTGATAGCGTGACAAAAGCCTGCAAGAAAGTCAGTGACTCGGAACATACACAACTAACTGACGCGCCGAAGACTATTGAACAACCGGTGAATAATAATAGTGTTCAGACAGAAAAACAAACAATATCACTGAACAGTTGTAGTAATACAGGCTTGATGGAAGTGGAGTCTGCTGATACGAGCACATATGAAGACGATACTAACAAACGAAATAGAACGAAACTGAGTACCAGTAATATTAACAAAGCTGGAAAACAAAATTCAAAACACAAGCTGACAGATACCGACACGACTGACGATGACAGGAAACAAGTAAGAACATCGCGAAAAAGAAGATAAATAAAACATAATTATAAGGAATTCATCGATAATCTTCCAATATCCAAAGTTGATCGAAACAATTCAAATCATTGCTGGAAAAATATTTCAAAAAATCTATCCTCTCATCAAAGGTCTCTCTGCTACCTTTTTATACATAAAAAGCTAGACAGTAGAGATCTTTTGTATCGTCAAACAAAAGTCCCATCACCGTATTGCGCTAGTTACAATACTATTATTAAAACTTTAGTACACTAGTTTTGTGAGTGCAAAGAAATTTAAAAAATCTCGAAATAAAAATCATTAACGTTTGTTGCAATCCCTCGTTAACATTTCTGAATCGTGATAGAAACTATGAAACAAATAAGAAATTACCTGAAAGATGTATTTGAAACTAGATAAAGTTTAAAGAAGATAAAAGTTTTAATCATTATAAATTTAGCTTAAGTTTGTAATGTAACCAAATTGTACAAATAACTCAATAAACAAGTTTTTTTTTTATAAAAAAAAAAAAAAAAAAAAAAAAAAGCTGAGGAAGGACGATGCCGATCGCCCGTGCATCATTCGTTACCGGTGACGATGCATCAATGGTAGTTTTGCATGTAATTGAATAAATATGGTTCGATTGCGCTTTGCGGCGGCACGGGATACTTCTAGAGTTTTTCATAATGAAAGCAATGGTAGTTTAATATTTATTTTTTTCTCACAGTAAAGTAGAAAACAATTTTGCCTAGCCTTTGCCACCATTCTATTAACACAGGGCAAAACACGTATCGTTCTTACAAAGCATAAAAAATATATTTACCTTCTACCGGCTGGTTTCGGGCAACTAGCCCCTCGACGAGGTAATGCCCAACTGAGTTATATTTTTCAGCCTGTTAAATTGAAGAGAGGTTATATGATGGCAGTGGGAGCCTCATCTTCGTTCATCAATTGATCAGCTGTCGTAATGAACATTGACTCCCACGCATTTAGTTGTGAGGCCTTCCTGATTCCCTTAATCACTTTTGTGTTTTCCCAGCCGATTTCATGCTGAAAGTTTGCTGTATGTACTGCCACGCTAGAATCGTTGGTTTGGTTGTTTTCAACTGTCTTTTTGTGCTCTTTTAGGTGAACTTTGAATTTTCGTCGGATCTGCCCAATATATACCGCCGGGCAGTTTTTGCATGGTATTTGATAGATTCTGGACATTTCGTTTGCAGGAATCTTATCTTTCGCGTTGCATAGAAGCTCACGTAGTGTGTGGTTGCTTTTGTGCACGATGGGAAAACCATGTCTCCTAAGAGCATTTTTGATTGGATTTGTGATTATGGGGCAGAACGGCATACTGATCCTTTCAGCATTGTTTCTCTCTGGTTGCAGTATGATAGCGTTTTGTCTGTGTTGCTTTCGTTCATGTGTCCGTATAATTTTGACAACAGATTCCTTACCGTATCCATTCAGGTTAGCTGCATCGAAGATTTTTGTCTTTTCTTCTATAAAATCTGTTCTTTCCACACAACATGCCGCATCCCACTCTATGGCACAAGTCGATATGCCATAGAGTGGGATGCGGCTTGTTTTTGAGCTCCAAAATGGTTGGAGTCACAAGTCACAAGTGATGTAGCGGTCTGTCGAAATGGGTTTGCGATATATACTAAATTTTAGCGTGTTGTCATTTTTTCTGGATACTAATAAATCCAAGAGCGGTAATTTGTTGTCCGCTTCTCGCACTACGGTAAATTTTATCGTAGGATGTCGGGAATTTAATAGTCCCAGCGTTTGCTGTATGTAGCACTCTTTCACTATTGCAAAGACATCATCTACATAACGTTTCCATATTCGCGGGAAATTTTTGCTTTTCCCAATCTGCTTCGAAATCGCTCATGAAGGCTTCCACTAAAATTGGAGACAACTTTGGAACCCATACTAAGGCCGAAAGTCTGTTTGTAAAACTTTTCTCTAAATGAGAAGAAATTCTGTTGCATGTATTCTTCTAATACTGCTATAGAGGCCATGATCTGATTCGGTGGAATGTGACTTAGCACCAAGTGATCATGCACGCTTCGTATGGCGTCAGTTACTGTTACGCTTAGGAACAGGGCGGTCACATCGAATGATACCAGAACCTCACCTCGTCGCACAACTACATCTTCTAGCAGATTCACTAGTTCCACTGAATTTTTCACATTTTTTCCATGAGTGATTGGGTATCTTTTCATTTCTTCTAGCCACGCAGTCATTTTTTCAGTGTAAGTGGTAATGTTGGAAGAAATGGGTCTCATCGTTAAGGGGTTTTTGTGTATTTTTGGTCTACCATTGTTTGCCACCATTACTTAGCCAGATAAAATAAAGCGCATAGCATTAAAATATTCGCCGTGATTTTATAACATTTCGCCGAATACCATTTTGCGGAAAATCAATTTTTGATTGATCATACCGCGGGATTTTATTTATTTACACTCAAATCTAGTTTTACGTCCACGATTGGGGGGACGTAAATCAAATCGGTCGTAAAAAAAGTGGACATTAATTTAAATTTCGGACGTAAAACGAGAGGACGTTAATTCAAATTTTGGACGTAAAACGAGAGGACGTTAATTCAAGTTTTGGACGTAAAAAAGTGGATGAATTGACATAATTGGTTCCAACATGAAATAGCTCTTGATCCTGACCGTATAGAACGTGTCTTCGACAAAGTTGTTTAGCAGATCAAGGGTTTTTCGTCGGATTGTATGGATTATAGAATTGTCTCACTACGTGGCGCTAGTGTATGCATATGTTGTAGGGTAATGTCGTTATCGTCGGGCCACTGTTATGGTTGGTCTTCGACAAAGTTGTTTAGCAGATCAAGGGTTTTTCGTCGGATTGTATGGATTATAGAATTGTCTCACTACGTGGCGCTAGTGTATGCATATGTTGTAGGGTAATGTCGTTATCGTCGGGCCACTGTTATGGTCGGGCCATCTCGATTTTTACAGTTTTAGTAACTCATAATATCTATGTACAAGCATTGTAATACTTCTTACTGTGTCAGCTAACTTTTTGCAATATTGTGAGTTGCAATCGTTTATTCAAAACGCGTACTGAATTCAGTGACTAAATCTGACAAAAAAAAGTTTTGCAGGTACAGTAAACTTTTCTTCAAGAAACGACATGAAATGCAATTTCCGAGATAAATGTTGAAAATGTATTAAGTGTGTTCACACGAAAACTATAGAAAATCCCCTCCAGTGAGGTGTTTGGTTAGGATAAGGTGAAATACTACAAAAGCGCTTATTGTTACGGTCGGCCACTTGAGTAGTCATGGTTGGGCCACCATAATCTTAAGCGTAGAAACGCCTTATTCGCTAGAGAATGTCTGTCACGTAAAATGTGATGAAATAAGGCTAAATCTATACCTATAAAAAAGGGTTTCTGTCTGTCTGTCCGTATGTTCCTTATAGAATCGAAAACTACTGAACCAATCGGCGTGAAAATTTGCATGTAGAGCTTTTTGGGGCCAGGAAAGGTTTTAGTGATGGTTAGAGACCCCTCCCCACTTTAAGAGGGGGGCTCCTGTACAAATGAAATACAAATTTCCTCATATCTCGAGAACTAATCAAGCAAATGGAACAAAATTTGGCATTTGTGTGTTTTCGGTAACAAGAATTTATTCTATGGTACATTGAGATCCCTCCCCTCTTTATAAGGGGAATTATAACTCCTCTCCCCTTTAAGAGGGGGGGCTTCCATACAAATTTCCTCATAACTCGAGAACTAATCAAGCAAATGGAACCAAATTTGGCATGTAGGCAAGAATTTTTTCTATGATGAATTTGGACCTCTCCCCACTTTAGGAGGGGGGGGCACCTCTACAAATGAAATACATAGTTCCTCATAACTTCTATACGGTCTATTCTATAAAATAAGGATATTTTCACTTACATGGGCCGTTGTGTACGGATATCATTCTTTTCATGTCTCTATATTGAATTTCAATACGTAATTCTTGGATTTTGAACGGTGGCCAAACCTGCACAAAGTGGCCCGACTATGACTACATTTTTTGTCTTCACATAAATGCCTGTAACTTAATTATTTTTTAAGCAACCAGTTTAGGATTTTGCAGATATATACCTTATTCATGAACCTTTGCAACGATGTATTTAGATTTCCGAAATTCTGTTTGAAACGAAAGTTATGGGCGAACGCCAAAAGGTGGCCCAACCACGACGACATTCCCCTACTCTTATGCAGGCTATATCTTGCGCTGCTGACTATCTAGAATGTTGCGGTCTTCGGGAAGGTCACTTAAATGATTGCTGCCTTCAAGATGGCATGGAAAATAGTGCAAATTGACTCACTACGTGGCGCTAGCGTATATGTAGCATACTTATACAAGCTGTATCTTGCGCTGCTGGCTATCTAGAAAGTTGCGGTCTTCGGGAAGGTTACTCAAATGATTCCCACCGTCAAGTTGGTATGAAAAATAGCGCAGAATCGTCTCACTACGTGGCACTAGCGTATACAAGCTATATCTTGCGCTGCTGACTATCTAGAAAGTTACGGTCTTCGCGAAGATTCCTCAAATGACTGCCACCTTCAAGATAATGCATTATTCTTCGGGAAAGTTACTCCAATGACTGACACCTTCAAGATGGTATGGAAAATAGCGCAGAATTGTCTCATTACGTGGCGCTATCGTATATGTAGTACTCTTATACAGGCTATATCTTGCGGTGCTGACTATCTAGAAAGTTGCGGCTTTCGGGAAGATTACTTAAATGACTGCCACCTTCAAGATGGTTCAAATTTGAATATAGTTCCCACTTTCCCCGGTTAATGAGGCAAATGGGACCTATCGCCATGGTTCCGAAAATTCTCCTTAGATTCATTTCATGTAAATCGATAGGCCCTTTTTGGAATTAAATCTTCGGAGTGATACCACTGAAGAGTTTCTGTGCTACAAGAATTTTAAAATAATCATAGGTGTGTATTACACAGTCGAAAAAATCCTAACTAAACATATTTTCGTTCCCACTTGCCCCGGGGTACCTTTTATGTTTCAATTATATAGAATAAACATAATTGGGTCTACAGGGAAAGAAATCTGTTTTTTTTCATGAATAAAAATCATGAACGTTAGCTGTGTGTTAAAAGTGATGAATGAATGAATGAATGAATGAATGAGTAGTGATGAATAGTTCAATGGAAAAATCTGCTATCATGGAAGGAAGAATCCCTTACGATAAAAGTCAAGGAGGCTATGATATCCAATATTCTGAATATGCAAATTAAACCATCGGTCTATTTTAATGACGGCAGTTCCGGTGAGGTAACAATGACGGCCGCTTTACCCGACGACGCTAGTGTTGTGGTGAAAGAAGAACCTATGTTTCAGACATCCTCGACGCAGTCGAGAAAGCAGAAAAGGAAACGCCTTCCGGCTCCAAACACTTCTCAAACTCGATCGATCCAGGTAACTCTGGCAATATGCCATAATTAGTGGCATTGGAGGCACCTCACTTGTTGCTTTTGTCGCCACAGCAGAAGCAATAAGTCGGATGCCATATGTAGCATGCTAAATATTGCCAGAAACTTGTCCAATCTAAGCCCAATCCTCAACCCAATTGTCCAATGTTTTTTAAACTTTGTATCTTGGATAAATTCAATGGTTTCTTCCGCGGGGGGTGTCTAGTGGAGGATTATTTATCGGCTTATCGTTGTCGGATCAAGGATCATGATTCCACTATTTCACGCGCAAGACAAGGCGGCCTGGCGAGGGTGAACATGTACATTCCAGAACCTTTGTTCACCAACTCCTATCCCTATCTCCACATTGTGCCGGCTGAGGTACGCAACCTCGGTTGTCGTACGCTAGCAGGGAAGCGGGCACATGACTCCTGCCCACCTTAAGATGGCAGCCCGTCAATGGGATAAGGACCTTAGGTTAACAGCCTTTTGTACCGCACAACAAAAAATTAATGAAAATGGAAGAAGACATCTATCTGGATTATTGGCAACGACCTTTAAAAACACGGACACAAATCGTAACATGAAATATACTGACCCTTTCCCAGCAGGGTATGCTGGCTCAACTTGCAAGGGAAAATGGCTGCCTGAAGCTTGAAGTTGAAACCCTGGGGCTGAACGTGATTCGCTGGTCGGGTATTGGCGAACACTAGACATCATCCAGACAAGTCGTGCTCTACTCTAGCATACGATGTGAAATACTTCTCGAAAGAGAAAAGTTGCATTCCTACTGAGCCCAGGGGTAAATGCAACCTTGATGAAATGGCAACCAATAAACGAAAGATTAATCGTTGCCAGATTCAGAACACGAATTAGAAACCTTACAGCAATCCAGTGCTATGCGCCAACAAATGCTGCTGGCCTGCGAGAGAAAGAGAGTTTGTACAGCCAGCTGAATAGCATGGTTGAGAAAAAAAACCCACGTCGTCGCCTTCAAAGCGAAGATTGGCTCAAACAACGTTAGGATTAAATATAATAATTATTTTTATATTGTTGGTCTACATAAAAACACAAAAAATTTTTTTTAAATGTTTGAGCAGTCACTGAAAACCTTGAGCTTTCATTTAGTAGCAAAATAATAAAAATCAATTTAGTGGTTCAAAAGTGATAAATTATTAAAGAAGGAAAGCTTGCAAAAGTTGGGATTTTTGAGACCACCCTTTCTCTAAACGGGCTCCCGAAGTGCCAAATGGAAAAATACGGGTGTAAATTTTGTTGAATTTTTATGGACGGTTGACCAAGCGGGGAAGAGAGGGATAAAAAATACACAATCATCCTAAGAACCTTCCCCGGCCCCAAAAACCCTTGCACGTTAATTCAAATTTTGGACGTAAGTCGATAGGACGTTAATTCTAATTTCGGACATAAAATGAAATCACGTAAAATGAATGGACGGTTCGGTAACTTAAACTACCTTACCGAAGAAAGGAACTTCTTGTACAAACAAGATCATGAGTTATGGCAAATACAAAAAAACATACACTAGCGACGCCGGTTCCATACATAATTTTCCATACCATCTTGAAGGTGGCAGTCATTTGAGTAACCGTGCCGAAGACCGCACTTTCTAGATAGTCAGCAGCGCAATATACAGCTTGTATAAGAACATTGTATTGTATTGTATTGAACGGCGGTTGTTTGTGTCGGATTTCCCGCAAAATTTTCGCAATTTTATACACGTTTATCACTAGTTCTAGTATTTATAGTTTGTGCAAAGTGTAAACTAAAGCTTTATTCGGCGTTTCATAGTCGTAACAACGCTATTGGAATATAATTGAAGTGATTTTCTGTGATCTGCAGCTACATAGTTTTGTTCGATTTGTCTGTTTACATTCTGTATAGCAGTATTGGGCGATACCCCACCGTTAGATCGTTATTCGCTATATCGATACTCGCGCACGGCCAGAGTTACTAAGAGCATACTTATCGGTGTTCACTTAACGCGATTTAATTTTACCTTTAAAATGACCGACTGTACCGCTTGCGATCGATGTGCAAAAATGATAAAAAAGGAGGAGGACCTCTTAAAATGCATGGGTTTTTGTGACCAAGTTTGTCACATTAAGTGCGCTGGTTTGAATGATAATTTTATGAAATTCGTCCGGTCAAATAACAATTTGTTCTGGATGTGTGACGAGTGCGTCAGGATGATGAAATTCGCACGTTTTAAAAGCACCGTTTCGTCCTTGGGAAACGTGATATCGTCCGTCGTAGAAGGGCAAATGAACGGAATCTCGGAGCTGAAAGACGAAATCGTGCGGAACAACAACGAGGTAGCCAAACTCGCCGATAAGGTCAATGCGGCAACCCCGATGCGAATACCAGCTCGCGATCGTCCCGCTAAACGTCGTCGCGGTGACGTGGAAACCCCGAATAAACCGACTACCGGTACCAGACTCGTTGAGAACCCCGAAAAGCTTGTGGTCAGCTCCCACCCAAGTTATTCTGGGTGTATCTCTCACGTTTCCACCCCACCGTAACCTCCGAGGTCGTCGAGCGACTTGTTCGAGATGGCCTACAAAACCAGGATCCAATTCGTGTTGTTTCACTGGTGAAAAAAGGGGCCGACCTTCAATCGCTCAACTTCATTTCCTTCAAAGTAGGCATTCCTCTGGCGTACAAAAATGCGGCCTTGAACCCTGATACTTGGCCACAGGGAATTGTATTCAGGGAATTTGATGATGCTCGAGCGAATTCAGCGGTATGGCTACCCCCTATCGCCCCGGTCCTTCCGCTACTCCACTAGTTGGACCCTACGATGACTCCGGTGCTGGTTCATCATCTGTCACTCCAATGGCGCTAACTCCAGTCCCTTTAGGACTCCCTTCGACTGCAGATCTACCGCAGACTCCTGCAGTAGACGGACCATAGTTTCCGTCACAACGACGATATTAAACTGTACCAAGTTCCCAGCCGACTTTTGTCAATCCGACGCTACTGCCATCCAGGATCGGCGCTTCAGACGACCGCTTATTTCATCAAATAGCATGACACTGGGACGCTCTGTTGTTGGTATCATGGATGCCCCCGACCCCCCCACCGTAGTCGCGCTACTGTCGCCAGCGCTCATCAGTCGTCCCGGTCCTACGTGTGAGCGTGGGGAAAGGGGCTTCCAAAACTCTCTTCACGGCAAGTACACATTTGTAAATACCCTTGCGTCCACTGACCCGTACCGTGTTTCCAGTACTACACACTTGCATGATCCGTTAGCGGTACTTACTGAACGAAACTTTGCTGACGACACTCCGACTGCTGGACTTCGGATATTCCATCGAAACGACCATGACTTCAGCTTATCACCCGGTCCGGGACGCCTACCACAACGCGATATGGAAACCCCTGATCCGCCTAGCTCAGTCGAGCCCGCCGTAGACACCGAATTACAATCGCAATCGACTCGTTCCTGCCACCCAAGTCGTCCCGGCCCTGAGTCTAGTGCTGGTGAAGGGGTTTTCCAAGCCGCCTTCCATGGCAAGTATCCTATCAGTAACGGTATCCATCGCTCTGAAGCATCCTCAATTCCCAGGACATCAACCGTAACAAGTATTGCTGCATCTGCCACCACGAATGTCCTGGTATACTATCAAAACGTTGGAGGAATGAACAGCTCTCTCGCTGAGTACCAGTTAGCCTTCAGTGATTGCTGTTATGACGTATACGCCCTCACCGAAACCTGGTTGAATCAAAATACGACGACAAGCCAGCTGTTTAACGATTCCTACTCCGTTTACCGACAGGATCGGTCGGGTTCAAATAGTTGTAAAAGTACTGGAGGTGGCGTTTTGTTAGCTGTTCGCTCAGGATTCAAGTCCTGCGCAGTTAATCCTCCCAACAGTTCGGTAGTTGAGCAATTATGGGTCGCGATTACCACTGTTGACGGAATACTCTATCTCTGCGTAGTTTACATCCCTCCCGATCGAGTCAACGACGAAAACTTGATGGGCAACCATCTTGAAGCTATCAATTGGGTTGTGTCGCAATTAAAGCCTAGAGATAAAATTGTTATTTTGGGTGATTTTAACTTAAGCGCGATCTCTTGGCAGCGTAATTCCCACGGTTCTCTATTCCCGATCGCCTTTCGATCGTCCATAGGCACAGCCCCGCGAAAACTGCTTGATACATATAGCACCGCTAGACTTAAACAGATGAATGGGATTGAAAACGAGAATCATCGGACCCTTGATCTGTGCTTCGTTAGTGACGAGCTGTGCGTAGACTGTACGGTTACAGAAGCTCCGGCTGTATATGAACGACGTTAATTCCATTTTGAAATGCGCGAAACTCTCATACGCTGACGATCTAAAGCTATATCATACGATAAAGCAACCACTGGATATGAGTTTTCTGCAGGAGCAGTTGGAAAACTTCGCTAAATGGTGTCAAATTAACCGTTTGTCGCTGAATGTGTCTAAGTGCTCGGTAATCTCATTTGGACGAAAACATTCACTATTCCAGTATGACTATGCCTTGGCAGGCGTACGTTTACTGCGTGAATCCACAGTTAAGGATTTGGGAGTTTTAATCGATGCAAAATTAACTTTCAAGGATCACATTTCATACGTGGTGGCTAAAGCTTCTTCCCAGCTGGGCTTTTTATTTCGTTTCGCGAAAAAATTTAAGGACATCTACTGCCTGAAAACACTCTATTGTTCAATTGTGCGACCTGTACTGGAATACGCGTCTCCCGTCTGGTCTCCTTATTACCAGAACGAAATTCAACGCATCGAAGCTATTCAGCGAAAGTTCATCCGCTTCGCTTTACGTCATCTCAGATGGACGGATCCACGGAACTTACCCAGCTATAAAAACCGTTGCATGCTGATCGGCCTGAAATTACTAGAGGAAAGACGCAATGTGGCAAAAGTATGCTTTATTGGCGATCTCCTGCAAGGTAACGTTGTTTGTTCAATACTCCTCAGCATGCTGGATATCAATATACGACGCCGCAATCTACGATATCACTCGTTCCTCAGTATTACTCCAGCTAGGACGAATTATGGTCTACATGAACCAGTGCGCAGTATGTCTCGTCTATTCAATCAATGTTACCATGTATTTGACTTTAATGTGTCTCGAGAAACAAACAAGTATAATTTTAGACGTATTTTATGTTAATAATCTAAGCAGACGAGTATTGTAATTACGTTACTTAGTTATTTCTATCATTGGGGTGATATTTTACCTGTTGACGTTAATAAAATAAAACAATTAAAACATATATGCTAGCGCTACGTAGTGAATCAATTCTGCGCTATTTTCCTTACTATCTTGAAGGTGGCAGTCATTTGAGTAACCTTTCTGAAGATCGCAACTTTCTAGATAGCCAGCAGTGCAAGATATAGCTTGTATAAGAATGCTACATATACGCTAGCGCCACGTAGTCGGTCAATTCTGCGCTATTTTCCAGGCGGCAGTTATGTAAGTAGCCTTACCGGAGACCGCAACGTTCTAGATAGCCAGCAGCGCAAGATACAGCTTGTATAAGAATGCTACATATATGGTAGTGCCACGTAGTGAGTCAATTCTGCGCTATTTCCATACCATCTTGAAGGCGGAAGTCATTTAAATAACTTTTCCGAAGACGTTAATTCAAATTTCGGACGTAAAACGAGAGGACGTTAATTCAAATTTTGGACGTAAAAAAGGTGACGTAAAACGAAATCACGTAAAATGAACGGACGTAAAACGAGATTCTAGTGTATTTATTTATTTAAAGTGTGGGAATATAGTTTTATAGCGTACAAACCTTTACTCGGAATGTACCATTTCATGGAAAACCTTTTGGCAGAAAGTATCATTTCGCAGGGGCGATCCTCTCCTTACTCGCTGTCGCTCTTTCGGGCCCAACTGAAGGAAAGTAATAGAGATCAGTAGACCTAAGAAAACAAATAAATCTAGACAGATGCATCAATGGTAGGTGATTTCTGCGGGGTGGCCGGCGTTTGCGACGGCGGGTCGCCGGCAACACTCGCGGCCTGTGGCCGGCTCGTCCTGAATCATCTAGTGTTACTGTAGGTAGTTTTGTTCGATTAGTTCTTGAGTTACGCAACAGTTTCTGTTTTATTTGTATAAGAGACCATAGAGGTGAGGGGTCCCAAGCCATCATAAAATAAATTCATGCCTCCAAAATCCCCACATGCCAAATTTGGTTCCATTTGCTTGATTAGTTTTCGAGTTATGAGAAAATTTTTGCTTCATTTGTATAAGAGCCCCTCCCTGTTAAAGGACGGAGGGGTCTCAGTACACCATAAAAAACATTCCTGCCTCCCAAAATCCAAAAATTTGCTTGATTAGTTCTCGAGTTGGTGTAGTAGGCTTTGCAAGCCGCCACCACGAAAAATACTAAAGCACGGAACGAAGAACAAGAAAATTCTTACTGGAACAATCCGAATAGACCCACGCGACGAAAAAGGACCATGGATTGGAAAATCGGGACGTGGAACTGCCGATCTCTCAACTTCCAAGGGTGCCCTCGAATACTCTCTGACGTATTGAAGAGCCGCAAGTTTGACGTCGTAGCGCTGCAGGAGGTGTGCTGGAAGAGCTCAACGGTACGTAAGTTCAGAGATGGACATACCATCTACCAGAGCTGCGGCAACACTTACGGGTACAGCTGGGTACAGCTTTCATAGTGATGGGCGAGATGCGAAAACGGGTGATTGGGTGGTGGCCCATCAATCCTTGAATGTGCAGGTTGAGAATCAAGGGCCGATTCTTCAATATAAGCATCATCAACATGCACAGCCCTCACCTCAGAAGTACCGATGACGACAAGGATGAATTCTACGCACAGTTGGAGAGTGAATGCGACCGTTGCCCAAAACGTGATATCAAGATCGTCATCGGGGATTTCAATGCTCAGGTCGGCCAGGAGGAGGAATGCAAACCGGTGATTGGAAGGTTCAGCGCTCTCCAGCAGACCAATGAAATGGTCCTAAGACTTATCGACTTTGTCGCCCACAAGAATATGGCCGTACGTAGTACCATTTTCCAGCACAGAATCCTTCACAAGTACACCTGGAGGTCACCAAATCAGACAGGATCACTGATGGACCACTCAGTTGACTCAGATCACTACCTAGTGATGGGTAAGATGCGCCCAAGACTCTCCGTTGTGAACAACATTCGGTACCGACGCCAGGCTCGGTTAGATCTCGCGCGACTGAAGCAACCAGCCGCAAACTACGCGCATTCACTCGAAGCTGCGCGGCCGGAAGAGGACGAACTGGACGAAACACCTCTCGAGGACTATTGGAACACCATCGATACAGCCATCAGCAGCGGAGTAGCGAAGAGCTCCATCGGGCATGTGGCTCGGAATCAGCGGAATGATTGGTTTGACGATGGATGTATGAGGGTGCTAGATGAGGAGAACGCTGCGCGGACGGCCAAGATGCACAATGCCACACGTCAGAACGTGAAAAGACACAAACAGAAGATGCAGCGAAACCAAATCTTTCGGAAGAAAAAGCGCTACCTGGAAGAGCAGGAATATGCAGAGTTGGAGCGGCTGCATCGTTCTCAGGAAACGCGAAAGTTCTACCAGAAACTGAACGGATCCCGCAAAGGCTTCGTGCCGCGAGCTGAAACGTGTCGGGAATAAGGCTGGCAGTACTCTGACGGGGATGGTGCGTGACCGATAGGTGGAAACAGCCGAATGGCGTCCCGGCGGAGAACCATGGTGGCGGGCTAAAGAACAACAAGTCAGCTGGGAAAGATGGCATCAGAGCGTAGCTTATTAAAATGGGACCAGAAAAGCTGACCGTTTGTATGCAGCGGCTAATTGTTAGAATTTGGGATACGGAACAGCTACCGGAGGAGTGGAAAGATGGGGTTATCTGCCCGATCTATAAAAATTTCTGGTTTTCTTCGAATCAATCCGGGTTGCGTGTATTCCTGTGAACGATGTAGTCGTCGATTGAGGAATTGGCAACTCTGGTGCGGATGGCATTTGTTGATGATAATGATGTTGGTTTTCACTCGAGTAATGTATGATGATATGAATATTCGTCATCAGTAACCGGCAGGCAGCATACATGAAATAAAAATTAAAGACCCCGTAGCGGGTTTTACGAAAATTAAAGGAAAAGGACAGGTCCTCACCTTATCCCCTCTTTCGGAGAGCCTTGTATTGTTTCTTTGGCAGGTGCTGAAGACTGTACTAGGTAAGTCGAGTGAAGCGGAGTGTTGATTGAGTGAAAATTAGATGATTGCTGCCCCATGTCGTCGTTGTTTACGTCGGCGATGGCAAACTTTCTGTTGTTGATATCGGCAACAAGCAGATTTTTTAAACAGGCCGAATGTACCGGCCCTACGATGTCTGGAGAGTGACTACACGGGTTTCGGGATGTAGTTGGATAATTCTTCCTGTTGGCCAGTATATTGGTGGTAGAATTTTCATCATTGATGATGACTACCCAGGTAACCACTAAGCATTACCATAAGCAGTAAATCAATCGCTTATTAGCATATCTGGCGTTTTATACAGCACGCTGCTGTATATTTGCTTTTTGAATGCATAGCTGTTGTAAATTTGCATGCAATTCTATTTTAAATCTTCTTGTCGGTAATCAGCTGGTAACAAGCATCGTCAGCATTGTAAGAGGGTTAGCAGTAAAGTAGTTGTATATTTTGCTGAAGTAGCATTTAAGTAGCAATTAAGGTGATTTAAATGCTTATTGCCTTGCATGTAAATAGCATTGGTAATGCTTATTGGTTACCTGGGTAAACGTCCTGTTTCGATTTGTATCGGTGGTTTACACTGTGTGCGTGATTGATTGTGGATAAATACTCTATAAGCCATTTTTTCCAGATTTGCTGAAACAGTTTTTGCGTCTGTTGCCACTGACGAAACCGGTTGAAAGGAATATCAGAAAAGTTGTTATCAGGGACGGATTTTAATGCTGTTCCGGTAAGAAAATGACCTGGTGCAAGCGGTTCCAAGTCAGACGGGTCGTCAGAGAGTGGCGCAATCGGACGGGAATTTAGACAGCATTCAATCTGTGCCACCAACTATGACAAAGTTGGAGTCGTAGGCCAGCGTGTGAGTTCCAAGTACCCGAACGAAGTGTTTTTGAGCGGAAGCTATAGAGTCCCCCGAAATTCGATACCTTTGGCGGATTGAAATGCCAGCGTATAACGTTGTTGGTGCACTTTTGTGTCACAGTGCTCTGGTAATTGTTACTGTGAGTGAGTTTACGCAGTTCGTTGGCTGCGCCTACAAAAGTTCGGCCGTATGTATGTATACTATGTATGCTTTTATGGGTGCAGCTCGTCTATGCGGCGGTTTTAGTTGGATCGATCCCCAATCCGTAACTCCGGTTACGGAAAATGGTCAGGCGACAGTTACACGTGATGCTGGTAGTTCGGCATCTTTGGGGGTCCAAAGCGTTTGTAGAAAGATTTTAGCGGTTGTTACAGCTGGACCTACTAAGCCAAGTGGGTCAAATAGTTTAGCGATAGAGGAGAGCGCGATCCGCTTGTTGAGTGAACCATCTGCGTTCGCAGTGTTATTCTGTAGTTTGTATCGAAATTGATCAGTTGACGGTTCCCAGTGCAAACCTAACGTTTTGATGCACTGATCCTTTTCAAAATCGAAGGAATTCTGTAGAGCACATTCTTATGAGGATACGTCTGCTAGTACTGCTTGTTTGTTGGACGCTCATTTGCGAAGTTTAAATCCGCCCTTCTGTAGCATTACCTTGAGTTGTTTGAGTAGTGCTGTGGTTTCAGCTACATCGTGTCCATCAGAGAAAAGATCATCGACGTAGAAATCTTTGCGTAGAACTTCGAATGCTTCAGGATAATTTTCGCCTTCGTCGTCGGCTAGCTGTTGCAGAATGCGCATTGCAAGGAAAGGAGCGCTAGCTGTACCGTAGGTTACGGTTTTCAACTCGTATGTTTCCATTGGGCTATCGGAAGATGGTCTCCAGACGATGCTTTGTAGCGGTGTATCCCGGTCATCTACCAGGACTTTATTTTTTTATTTTTATTTTATTTATTTATTCAACATCAATAGACTACAATTGTCCTAATGATGGTTTCTTATACTGTTACTAATCACACAGTCAAAAAATTCTAAATATACACAGATTTTCTTAAACGTCATTGATAGAGAAAAACACAGAAAAGTTTTGGCGGATAGTTTCACGTGACAGATTAAAATCGAAGACAGCGGCAACTCTATTGAAGACTCGCTGTACTCCGGTCATAGCACTGTTTTGTCCATAGTTGGTGCGTTGAAATGGTAGTCGCAGCGCGTCATTTCGCAGTGCCCAGGAACGTACATTCAGATTAATCGTATCCAAAATGGCAGGACAGTCGATTCTTCCCTGCAACATATCAGCAGTAAACAAAGCTCTCGCGACGTTCCTTCGCACCTGAAGTG
This sequence comes from Sabethes cyaneus, assembly GCF_943734655.1. Classification (NCBI taxonomy): domain Eukaryota; kingdom Metazoa; phylum Arthropoda; class Insecta; order Diptera; family Culicidae; genus Sabethes; species Sabethes cyaneus. Next base: position 129,435,223 of record NC_071355.1, read on the forward strand.
TCTCCAAAATGGATCAACCGGCATCGTCTCTCGTAACTCGGCAATCGGAACGGATCTCGCCAAGGTAGATGACGGAGCGCAAAACGTAAGAATCGGCGTTGAATCGACTCAATCCTAGCAATTCCGTTTTGGTAATACAGGATTCACGAGTATGCAGTTTAAGTTACACCAATCCGGTCAAGCCACCAAGGTGTCAAGCTCTCGTTGAATACGGATTGCATCGACATTGGAGCGAATCTTCAAGTAAATCTTCAGATCATCGGCGTAGGATAAGTGAGGGTTTTCAAATACGTGGTTGACATCATTGAAGTATAGCAGGAAGATTAACGGTCACAAATGACTGCCTTGTGGGATTCCAGACGAGACCGAAAACGCATTAGATTGAAAACCATCAACCGTCACAATCAGTTTACGACCTACGAGATAGGAATTAAACCAACGCAGCACACTTCCGCTAATTCCGAGTCTTTCCAATTTGGTAATTGCAATAGCATGATTGATTTTCTCGAACGCCGCTGATAAATCAGTATAGATGACGTCCGTTTGAGCACGGTCCGCTAAGCTTTCCGCAATAAATGATGTGAGACACATGAGATTTGTAGTGGTTGATCTGCCGGCGATGAATCCATGTTGATCATCACTTAGGTATTGTTTGCAGTGTGACTGCAGCGGAGTCATGATTACAACCTCGAATAACTTCGAAATGGCATATAATAATGAGATTTCTCGGTAGTTATTGATGTCTTTCCGGTCCCCTTTCTTATGAACTGGAAACATAAGGGCAGTTTTCCATACGGACGGAAATACCCCGCTTGAGACGGACAGGCTAAACACCAGCTGAAGGGGGATAAGTAGATCAGCGATGTGCTTGTTTAAAAACTCAGACGATATGCCATCTGGGCCGGCTTTAGTCGAAGATTTTAATGTTGAGGTGGCTCTAGAGATCATTGTTTCGTCGATGTTAAGACCCAGTGTATACGCAGTCATTAGCGCAACATTGTTGGCAGCCTGAGTAACTTGGTTGTCTGGGATCACTTCATCGCAAAAGGTACTTGACGGTACATTTGCTTATGCATAACAGGATGGGTTCGAGCACGCTTGATGATTGAACGGAGGTCTTCTTGTATGGTAGGGCCATGGGTCCATCGTTAAGCGAAGGGCCGACGAATGTTTTACATGAAGCATCGAAAACTACCCGTAACATGGTCGTCGTACTTTCTGCTCGTATGACCGCGTGATGAGGAAGATGATAGCACGGCGTTGGAGGATTCTCATGGTCGAATATACGCTGCATGTGACCTAGCATGTAGTATTCCACCAAGAAAGCTCGATACTGGTGGTATTGAGCAGGGTTAAGTACCAAACGAGCTTCTAGTTGGTGAAAGCGTCGAAGAGCAGAGCGCCGGTTGTCGACGAGATTGGAGAGCACATCCTGCTTGATTGGTAATCGAACCACATATCGACTTTCGGAGTTGCGGGTGAGTGTGTGACGAAAGTGTTCTTCACTAGCGGCTTCTTCTACGGAGTAACTGAGACCGGCATCGTTTTCTTCAATGGACCAAAACCTTTCCATCAGTGCATCTTTTTAACGAGTAGGGAAATCTGCTCAGCACCTTAGAAGATATGGTACTATCAGACACCTGAGAAGACAACTCAGGGAGTGGGGTTTGGTATCCCGACCCCCCTAATGGGGCGTGAGGATCCAGACCCACTAAAACCTTACTCGACTCTCCAGCCTCAATCCCCTGGCTCCACCTTATCGGTATTACTTCAGGGAGGGGCTATTGTGCTTAACGCACCCTCTTAGATAACTTAAATGGTAGTTAGGCTGTTTACTCGCCGTTGTTCGGCTCTCCAGCGGTTTTGTAGCTCAAGTACAATCTGGGTAGCAGCCGCATTGACCGCTCCCAAGACGTCCGAGCTAGAACACATCCTTTGAACTAAGTTGTCCGGAGTAGTGTCCTGTCCGCTCACTACCTGAATGTTGCTTCTCGCGCCCACGAAACGAGAGCATGTAAAGAAAACATGTTCTGCAGTTTCTTCCACGCATTCGGGACACGCGGGGGACTCCACATGCCCAAACTTGTGCAGATACTGTCTAAAACAACCATGCCCTGACAGAATCTGTGTCAGGTGGAAGTTGACTTCGCCGTGGCGTCCGACGACCCACCCGGATACTTCCGGAATAAGTCGGTGTGTCCATCGGCCCTTTGTGGAATCAGACTATACCCGCTGCCATGTGATCATCGAGGCCGATCTTGTGGTACTCTGTATGCCTCTAGTTCCACGTTGGTTGACAGACCGTTTGTACCCTCAGTGTACTGTACGAATCTGTTAAGGATAACCCGCTCCAGCACCTTGCCGGCAGTATCGAGCAGACAGATCGACCTATATGACGAGGGGATACCCGGAGGTTTTGCCGGCTTCGGCAATAGGACCAGGTTCTGTCGCTTCCATCTGTCCGGAAAGTGGCCAGCTTCCAGGCATCTACTCATTACTGCCCCGAATAATTCGGGAGCCTTCAGAATAGCCGCTTTAATGGCCATATTCGGGATACCGTCTGGTCCCGGTGCCTTGCTCATCTTTAGGGATTTAGCGATCTCAATGAGTTCCTCGTTCGTAACCGTCACTTCCTCCCCGACCTCCAAACCGCCGTCGCCCACGTTACTTTGGATGTTCGGCTGGGAGGCCGACCATCCTACGCTATGGTCTGAGATACTGGAACGTCGGCCGTGGGACGACTCAGCGGCCTGGGGCCAGGGCCTTGGCTCGTGGTGCGGAAAAAGGCCCTCGATGATTCGCTTCAGCATCTCTGTCGATCGCTCAGCGGGCGCCATCACGCGCTTGGTCTTTGCCATTACGAACCTGTAGGCATCACCCCACCCATTTGCATTAGCACTAGCATATAACCTTTCAAAGCAGGTTCGTTTGCTAGCTATTATCCCACTCTTAAGCGCTGCGCGTGTCGCAACTAGTGCTACTCGACATTCTGCTCTGCCCTCGTCTGAACGAGCTCTTTGCATAATTCTCCTTGCACGAAAGCAGGCTCCGCGGAGTTCCGCAATTTCTTCTGTCCACCAGTAAACCGGTGACCTACCATACCTAGGTCGGCTTTTCCTAGGCATGGTGGCGTCACACGATCGCGACAGCACCTCAACCAAATGATCAGCGTTCGGATCGGGCATATCGCGATCACCGCACTCTCTCCGGATCGCTTCCACAAATACTTCAGGATCGAAGTATGATGTCTTCCATCCACGGGTGGTTGGAGTGTTGGCTCTACCCGCCGCACATAGGAGTATTTGACCCAAAAAGTTGGCCATAAGTCCGAATTATGAAATGCATGATTTTTATTTATATGTAGTATCTATAATCTCAGCATAGCCTACTAGTCACGTTAGTATGATTTTGAAGGGTATTCATGCTTTTCTTCGCTCAGCAAGTTATCTATTTAGAACGCCATTCGACAGTAAATTTTTTCGCTTTTAAAATACGTTCTTCCGCTCGTTGGTGCAAAAAGCTAAAAATCCGACTGAAATAGTGTCCATTCACCATGGATAAGTATTTATCAGCAAAGAAGAATGTTTGTCAATAGTTTTCATGTATAATTGCATAAAATAAATGAATGTCTTCGATACGAATAGTGATTACGAAAATTACCCCAAGATAATGGTAAGATCTTGATACTTTAATCAATATTTTAGTAACCTTCCAAGCCAGTCCCGGCAAAATTTCAATCACCAGCAGAGTCAAACATCACAGAATATAGAGGAATCGAAAAATCTTCCGCATGGTTCCGCTTTGTCGTGTTTTAGACATTTAATTATTTTGAGGTAGGAGTCGTGCGGGTAAGACCGGCACAGAGGGTAAGACCTGCACCAATAGAGTTTTACTAGAATGCATTAATCAATTGTGTTATTAAACACTCAACATGTTTGTAATATTCAATATTTCAGATGTTTTTAAACAGATCGAGCTTACTATAAATCGTCAAATATCAAAATAATAAACAAAACAAACGCGATTGTCGTTGATGCGCAGCCCGTTGTAACTTTTTGCGAGTAGGTTTAAGCTTTATTTCTCAGAAGAAGTTTCAAACTAAATTTTAAGATTTTATATATTCTAGCTAGTATTGTTTTTCATCAGTAAAATTTAATAGAAATATGATAGATTAATAAATGTATAAAAATCGTCTTCTTAAAAAAACGTACCATGGGAGTAAGACCGGCACTTTTCGAACGGGGTAAGAAAGGCATACTTGTAGGTCGCCAGCAGCAGTCACTGTCTGCGTTTGTCTCGCCCTGAATTATTTCACACACTCATTCAAAGTCATTTATAGAGAAAAAGATGTTATTCAATGTTACGGAGAACCCTCATTATGGTTACCGTACATGTACCGTATTACTGACTATCGTCCGATCAACAAATCAGTAAACTGACCACTTTTGCGAAAGTTAACGGAAGTTATTCGGCTCTGGTCATTAAGGTATATGATTTGACTTCTATTGGGCTTGTCATCGAGTTCTAGAGTGATTAGAGGAAGTTTCAAACCCTTTCAAAATTACAGACTAAACTTCGGAAGGTATGCTTAAATTATTCTTAATAAAAAACAATATCTTCTTCTTCAGCAGCATAGAGCCGGGGTGGCTCGTGCTGTTTCAAGCACTCGTCTCTATTCAACTCGGTCTTGGGCCACTCGTCGCCAATTTCCTAGTCGTCTCAGAAGTCGCAAATCGCTTTCGACCTGGTCGAGCCATCGTGCACGTTGGACCCCCCTGTTCCTGGTGCCGGTGGGGTTGTTGAAGAGGACTATTTTCGTCGCACAGTCGTCCGGCATCCTTACGAAGGGTCCGGCCCACCGTAGCCTGCTAACTTTCGCTAGATGTACGCTGGGAGTCTCCCCAAGCAGTGCCTGTAGCTCGTGATTCATACGCCTCCGCCACTCTCCGATTTCAGTTTGTACTCCGCCAAATATCGTCCGCAGCACTTTCCGCTCAAACACGGCAAGGGCGCGTATGTCCTCGGTAAGCAGCGTCACGGCTTCAAGTCCATAAAGAACTACCCGTCTAATAATGGTTTTGTACATTGTTAGCTTCGTGCGGCGGCGTATGCTTCCTGATCGTAGCGTTTTACGAAGGGCAAAGTAGGCCCGATTTCCTGCTTGGATGCGCCGCTGGATCTCCTTACTAGTGTTGTTGTCCGCGGTCACCAGCGATCCCAAATACACGAACTCCTCTACCACTTCTAGTTCGTCGCCGTCAACGGTTACCGTCCCTAGACGGTTCTCCTAGACTCCGCTTTCAGTCTGGCGTAGATTGCCTCCGCCGTCGCAAAGTTCCTGGCAGTGATATCGAAGTCATCTGCAAAGCCTTAGCCTAGAAGTTGGCTACTCTTGGTAAAAATCGTGCCTCTCGTTTCGATGCCCGCTCGTCGGATCACCCCCTCAAGAGCGATGTTGAACAGCATGCAGGATAGACCGTCACCTTCGAGAGAGACCACTCGAAAGTGTCCCAGAGATGCGTACGAAACACATCACTCGATCCAATGTAGCTCTGATCAGTCGCGTCAGTTTGTCCGGAAAACCTTATTCGTGCTTGTCTCGATCGACTGTATCGTATGCTGCTTTGAACGTAGTTGCGCGAGCCCCCATGAAACCCGCCTGATAATTCCCTACGAAACCTTGTGCTATCGGTGACAGCCGGCGTGACCGGATCTGGGAGAGTACCCTGTAGGCGGCGTTTACCAGCGTAATACCACGATAGTTGCAGCAGTCAAGCCGATCACCCTTTTTGTAGATGGGACAAACCAACCCTTCCATCCATTCCTCCGGTAGCTTTTCCTCCTCCCAAATCCTCGAAATAACCCAGTGTAGAGCCTTTGCTAGCGTTTCTCCGCCATGTTTATAAAGCTCTGCCGGTAGGTGGTCCTTCCCAGCGGCTTTATTGGTCTTCAGCAACCTGATTTCTCGTTTGACTTCTTGGAGATCAGGTGCTAGGACATCACTATCTTCCATGGGCGCTCCTAGGTTAGTTTCCGTTCCGCCTCCTTCTGCGACTTCGCCATTGAGGTGTTCATCGAAGAACTGCTTCCACTTGTCGACCACCTCGCGCTCGTTTGTAATTAGATTCCCTCCCTCGTCCCTACACATGTCAGGTTTCGGTGTGTAGCCCTTCCGAGTTTGGTTCACCTTCTCATAAAACTTGCGCGCGGAATAGTTGCTCTAATTTTTCACGATCTCTGTCCTCCTTTTGGCGCTTTTTTCTCCTCAGGATCGTGGTCAACTGGTTCCTAGCTCGTCGATACTTGGCCAGGTTCTCTCTAGTGGCAATACTTAGATAATTTTTCCAAGCGTTTTTTTTCTCCTTCTCCATTAGAGCGAAGCAGAATGATGAGCAATATAAGTTACGTCATTGATGCGATCGGGTGGTATATATAAAATGCACAGGTAAATATTACGTTCAGCGAGCGAAATGGCGATCCAAATCTGTTCAAGCATAGCACAATTTGGGGGACAGATCTCTTTCGCTTTGATGCGGGAACGAACGGCTAAGAGAACGCCGCCGCCGTGTATTTTAAGACTGTTAACCGCGTTACGATCTTGCCGAAAAACGCTATATGAAGGAGTGAATAATTGATGTGAAGATGTATTATCATTCAACCACGTTTCGGTAAAGGCAAAGATGTCATACGTACCATCCGAGCAAGCTATGTAGTAGTCACTAATGCGGGTGTTCATCCCTCCAGCATTTTGATAGAATATCGAGATATCATTCATACCAACGATTCTGCTACTGGACGATGGTTGTATCGTAGAGGAAGGTAGCGGGGACTGAACGGACGAGGGGGATCGACTGTGCGCTGTGCTGGCGAACTGTTGATTAGATATCTGTATGGAGCGGGGGACCGAGCTATTGCATTCCGAGTGTCGGTGACTAGTTGTGGTGGTGGGTATATGGATTGGTTGAGCGGTCGGTAACGGTTGCCTACAATTGGGCGCTTCTCTAAAAAAGGTGAGATTGTCACGCCTATTGGCCAAAATAGTTCTGCTAAAATTGCATTTTCGAATTGGGCAGGAACAGAGATTTTAAAAGATACATATGATAGCGGCATAAAGCTTGCGCGATTCTGACGTATGAGTTTGTGACACTGAATTTGGTGCGGATTACAATTGGTCTTACTTGCTATGTACATAATAATATTATCTTCCATTTCATATGGTTGAAATTTGGTAACATAGAATCAATTTTGATTTACAACTGAAGGTGCCACAGAAAGAGTAACAGCGGTCGGGTTGGTCATGTGGCTACGATCATACATACTACTTACATTCAAATTATCCGATATACTACCAGCTGCTGTTCGATAAGACGGTGACGGTTGAGCATAATTTCCATGTGTTCTGGCGATCGAATACGTAGGCCGATTTGTGTGCATAACTTGTAGAGAAGCAATAGTCGTGTTTCCAGCAGCAGTAGCAGGTGCAAAATAGTTAGCGTTGTTTGTCTGGGTTCTAGCCGTTGAGATGGCTGAGACTGGTTGGTTGGTTGGTAGAAACAGCAGTTTGCAGATTGAAATTGAAGCTGGTAGCTTGGTTGGTGACTGGCAGAGGGCGAGGTGGAAACGCAGTGACGGGCGTAACAGTGTTGGCGTAGCTGGTGGGAATAGCAGTTTGCAGATTAAAATTGAAGCCGGCAGCGTGGTTGGTGGTTGGCAGAGGGCGACATGGTAGAGCAGTGGCGAGCGACGCATTGTTGATGTTGGTGTTCTCGGTGAAAGTGGAATTGGCCGTGACGTTAGCGTGCAGCGGTGGGACAGTAGTAGTGGTCCTGGTATTGGTTTGAGCGTGCGGTGTACTTGGGGTTGTTTATTAGTATCTTCGAATACTGAGTCGCGCAGGCTTGTAAGATTCAAACTGAAGTCGTCTACACGGTCTTGGAATGTAGCCGGAATGGAGTTGTTGGGTGACGCATTAGAGGCAGCTTGCTGACAGCAGCTTGGTCTGGACATGTTGTTCGAGTACATGCGACAGAAAGACTGCATTGTATCCATTAGACCAACAATTAATCGTAAAGCTGAGGTGGTACGTTGCTGGATGAGGTTTATAGTATCACTCAAGGTTGTGTTCCTGTTGCTGGGCTCGCGGCACTTTGGACATAACCAGCATACCCCGGCATTTTCGCGAATCGATTTCGTGTGTGAGTTATTTAGATTGGCACATTTCAAATGCCAGTTAACAGAGCAGAGTGCACAAGATATTTTTGCGGGCCAGTTGGACAAAAGCAGATAATTGCGTCGCACACGTCTGGATTTGCCATTCTTAGTAGATATGAAAAGCATGCGGACAAACAATGGAGAGCAAGCGGTTGTATAAAAGTAAATATCACTGTGCGTTTTTGTCGGAAATATGGGTACAGAGAGACAAAATTTCACTATTTCCATAAAAAGCACTCAAAGAATTCACTGGTTATCAAAGAATTACGACGAAAACGTTGGTAAACTTTGAAAAAATTAGAAATTATTAGCAGAGTAATTTAGTAAACAAACTCGATTAGCCGTGCTGCCAGTTTTTCCATACCTTCTCTCCTTTGCGACAGATTTCCTGCAGAGCTACGATGCCGAGTTTGCGGGGTTCCAGCTGTTCAATCAGCACCCGCTCGCAACCTGCGAAATTTAGCGATCTGCAGTTCCAAGTCCCGAGTCTCCATTCGTCGTCCTTATTCCGTCGCCTAGGTCGATGCCGAATATTCCGCTCCGAATATGCTTGAATGTTGTTAGTTAAAGTTTATTTAGGTGTGTAGCCGTACTGGGGCAACACAACCGAGTCTCGCGATGGGGCTGCCATCTTATAGTGCCGAGACTCACTATACCTCCTTCCCGGTTAGTATACGACCTTAGTTTCCACTGGGGTTGGTTACCCGATCTCCGCTAAGGTTGCTCGTATTCCGGCTGGTACCACGAGGAGGTCGGGATCGGAGTTGCTGGATAAGAGGCTAACGACCACTATGGGGTCTATATTCCGCATTATCCAGCCGTTTACCAACCAAAAACAATATACTGTACTAAATAAAACTTTGGTAGGAAATTTTCAAGAACACAATGCAACATAAATGTTTTGAATAGACTTCTGCTTAGTTCTGATCCATTCCTTAATAGCTCAAGGCCGATACCAAGAAAAAAAAGCAAACCTTTTTCAACTGAAACGTTGAAGATGTTGGAGGCAAATCAATTTCAAACTGAAGAACATGAAGAATGCAGCGACTATGAAACAGAATACGTACACACCTACACATTTACATACATACATACATACACTTTTACATCACACATACACCTCTACATGCTCACATACATATAGACACACATACATACACACATTCCAACACCTAATAAATGGTTATGTTCTTAATCGTTTTTTAATATAAGAGAAAGACACGAATTGCACTTTACAGGGGTTTAGTTGGCAATTTCTTTAACTTTATTTGCAGAATTTGGAAATGTTTAATTTTTGATCATGTTTCATCAATATCGACTGGAAAGAAGCAATTTAGAATTTTGGCCAGCTTTTTGGGGCAAATACTCCTATGTGCGCCGCCTGCCGCTTCGTTATCTGACCAACACCATAGCGGACCGCCTGTTGGTCACTGTGAGTGTAGCCATTGTCTACCCTTCAGTCTCCTATGACACCAGGACTGCCGAATGCCGAAGAGTTGGGACCCATATATAGATAACCCAAGTATAGATAAATTTTTAATTTCTACTGAGGACGCGAATGCGGGTGCTTCTGGAGGCAAAGATGATATCTTTGCCAAAAGCAGCAAGCTAGCGGGATCACCGCCGGCAAAGACAGGTAGCCCCCCGTTATCGGGGGCGCAACCCAAGAAGGGAAGCCCGCCGAAATCGGGGGCACAGCCCAAACAGGGAAGCACCCCGAAAATGGGGACGATACCGAAAAGGAAGTTGACTTCGCCAAAGTCTAACACCCCAGTTAGAACGCCGGTGGCTACCGCTGCTAGCTCAGCCAAGAGAGCGGGCGACAGCGGTAGGAAAATGTCAACGGAGATCGTGGTGCATCCGCTTGCGGCGGGAGTTGGGCTTCCTCCAGCCAGTAGCAAGCTGGAGGAAGCCAAAAGGTTGGTGGACGAGTTGTACTCTTTCATCAACTCCAGGTCAAATGTCCACCTCGACATTAAAAAGCTGGTGGCGAGCCTCCGCTCTACCGTCATAGCTGCCGAGGTGGAGAGGCAGGAGCTTCTGCAGCGATGCGAAATCGCCGAAGCTCGGGTCATAGCCGCTAAGGCTGTGACCATGCCTAGTCAGGCGCGTACGCCGCTTGCCAAGCGCAAGACGGCTACGACCGACCATGGATCAACGCTGGTGGCCAAGAGGCAGCGGACCTTAGATCGCGCCTCTACCAGCAAACACGCGGAGGCGGTCCCGGGCGGCGCTGCCGGGACCGGGGACGATGACTAGCGGGTGGTTAGGCGTAAACCACCTAAACCGCCTCGGCCGAAACCGAGCGAGGCTGCGGCTGCAAAGCCAAAGCCAAGGCGTGTCCATAAGGGCGACGCCTTAGTAGTGAAGCTGACAGGTAATCTGTCGTACGCTGATCTACTGCGTAAGGTTCGGGTGGACCCCAAGTTGCAGGAGCTTGGGGCCAACGTGGTGAAGACCCGCCGAACCCAGGCCGGGGATATGCTCTTCGAGCTCAAAAAGGACCCAACGGTCAGAGCTCGAATTACTGGCAACTGGTTGAGCACTCACTGGGCAAAGCGGGCCAGGTCAAGGCGCTGTCGCAGCGTGTTCTCATCGAGTGTAAAAACCTCGACGAGATTACGATGGCAGTTGACCTGAAGGATGCTCTGCGGGATCAGTTTAAGGTTGATGTGGCACCCGCAGACATCCGGTTGCGGAAGGCGCATGGAGATATAAACCGCAACCTTAAACGTGCCAGAGGCAATCACTAACATTGGCGTCTGGAAAAATTAGGGTGGGTTGGTCAGTCTATACACTTGCTTGGAAACGGCGTATCGAACGCTGTTTCAGGTATATGGGATTTGGCCATCGGGCCGGCAAGTGTAAAGCCCCCGATCGGTGTAAGCTGTGCAGACAGTGCGGTGAAGATGGCCACTTCGCCAGGGGATGTAGCAATCCCCCCAGGTGCTTGCTCTGCACAGCCAAAACGAGAAATAAGCATGCCACAGGTGGCCCACTGTGTGCGGCTTATAGGAGGACTTTGCAACGATAATGGTGCAGGTTATACAGATTAACCTGAATCACTGTGAGACGGCACAGTAGTTGCTTTGGCAAACGGCAGCCGAAACGGAGTGCGATATTACCATTATCGCGGATCCCTACCGGATCCCCCGGGGCGGCGCAAACTGGGTAATCGACAAGGGTGGGATTGCAGCGATTGCCGTGATGGGTAGATACCAGATCCAACAGGTGGTTTCGTCCAACCAAGAGGGGTTCGTGATTGCTGTGGTCGATGGCGTCTGCATGTCTAGCTGCTACGCTCAACCTAGGTGGTCGCCGGAGCAATTTGACCGGAAGCTAGACGTGCTCACCGACGAACTCACGGGCCGCAAGCCCGTTGTCATTGCACTGTGGTCCAGAAAGCCAAATTAAGTGGAAAAAATTGTTTACTCAGTAGTCGTTGATTTTTGACTATTTACGTCTTAGCAACAAAATCTTGATTTAGGATGCCGCTTTTTTTGGCATGAGCTATTTTAAGGTGACCCTTAAATTAACCAAGATCCAGAAATTATCTTCAAAACGAAACAAGATAGAGCGATATTCAATTCAGCAATTTTATAGCTTGAAGTATTTTGAGTAATATTGCAGAAGACGAAATCCTTCTATCTCGAACCGTTTCCATATTAGAGCGATTTTCCTGAGTCAAGTTAGGGTGACCCTGCCATTTTGCGATTTTTCTCCATAACTTTTTTATTTTGCCTTTCTCGCAAAACACTTCTTCAGATGACTTTTGAGGCTCAATAAGACGCAACTTTTGGTGAAAAAAGAAATTGGCTATCTACTTTACTTCTACACTTATATTAATTTTTATGATAAAAATAGGCCGTTTTCAAATGTTAGTATCTCAGAAAGGTGCAAGCAGAATTAAAATCGGTTAATTGCGTTTGAAAGACCGTAATTTTTTGTGTATAATATCAAAAAATTGGAGAGTGGATTTTTGTCTATCTCAAATAAATCAACTTTGAATATGTGTGGTTTTAACATATTTAGGTGTATAAAAGTAAACGAGTTGCGCCATAACTCCGCAAGGCCTTGACTGTTCTTCAGCAAACTTAGCGTACATGTTTCTTGATACAAGTGAATCAGCGCAGGAGGTTAACAAAAAGGGGGTGGTCGCTAAAAAAGGGGGGGGGGGTCCAAATAAGTAAAAGTGGCTGCGATCATCTTGCATTAAGGGGCGAACCAGCCACAGGCTGAAAACCTCTCAAATATAGAATAATAATAATAATAATAATATCTTGCATTTGGTCTGTTAGAAGTTGTACAAGTGGCTGGGAGATAAGATGAAGAGCGTGTGAAAAGATGGGAGGGTTTCAACTACGGAAGTAGAACAATATAAGGAAGGCTTTGTGTCTCTTTCATTATCTTCGGAGAGACGTACAAGTTGCTGTAGACAAAAGGGCCGCTGACCGAGGAGAGCTAATCAAGGAGAGGAGTAGATATGTCTAATTGAGGTCTTTGTTTTTTGTATTATGAGAATTTGCAAACTGAAACGTAGTGTTGTGAAGCCCGCATTCGTGTGGTCCAATTTTGTCTCACGACTTTCTTCTAACGAACACATATGCATGAGCATTTCTTTCGGATTTCTTTTCTGATATTCTCATACACTGCGACAAGTTTTTGCCATAGTGTATTTAGTTATCACCTCCCAGTTGGCCTCGAGGTATGATGCTGGTCTAATAAGCCAGTCGTCATATGTTCGAATCCCGGCTGGGAGAGGCTGTTAGAGTCAATAGGATCGTAGCAACTGGCCCTGCAATTGTCCTGCACTCAGAACAGAAGGTCAAGTTTCGATAACGGAATGTAGCACCTAGGCTTTGCAATGCTTTGCTATTTAGTTATCAGCCACGTTCGTTGCTTACGCTCGTCATTGTAATCCAGCAGTTGATACCTATCATCGCTCGCATTGGCCCGCACACTTACCCGCGTGTGTAAGCGAGGGTGTAAAATGAAGAAGAAAACTAAAATCCGTATCCATACATCCAAGTGCGCCGCTCGTGCTAACGACCTATGGACAGCTCGTGAGCTTTGGATTCGCGGACGGGATGTGTAGAAAGTTGATATGAGGCTGTACACTCGCGAGTGTGTAGGTAGCAGAATGTATGCACACAGTGCCAGCAGTTGTTTGGCGTAGGCTTGCGTCAGTGGAGTAAGCTTTGGATGCTATGCTTTTCACACTCGCTCGCCTGAGATTTTCAATCTTATCGAAAACAGATGTACAAGTGGCTGAAAGACAAAAAAATGGTGGCCTCTGATGAAAGGGGAGGTGCGAATCACGGAAATCCCCGTCGCGGGTAGAAAACTATTTAAACTTCTCATTCGGTAGTTCCACTCCATGATACTATGAAACACATATGATTGCATTACTTTGTCTACTATTCCCTCTGTTTATTGGATAGTCTACCGTTTTTAATGTCTAACCTCATTATGAAGTTTAAGTCAACAAACATGAGGTTAAGTTTATACATTCTCCTTTAGATTTGAACCACTCACACAACTTATAACAGTTTAAATGCAAGATAATTACAGCCACTTTTACTTATTTGTACCTCCCCCTCCCCTTTTTAGCGACCACCCCGCTTTTGTCAACCCCCTGTGCTGATTTACTTATGTCAAGAAACATGTACGCTAAGTTTAATCAAGAACAGTCAAGGCCTTGCGGAGTTAAGGCGCAACTCGTTTACTTTTATACACTTAAATATGTTAAAACCACACATATTCAAAGTTGATTTATTTGAGATAGACAAAAATCCACTCTCCAATTTTTTTATATTATGCACAAAAAATCACGATCTTTCAAACGCAATCAACCGATTTCAATTCTGCTTGCACCTTTCTGAGATACTAACATTTGAAAACGGCATATTTTTATCATAAAAATTAATATAAGTGCAGAAGTAAAGTACATAGCCAATTTCTTTTTTCACCAATAGTTGCGTCTTATTGAGCCTCAAAAGTCATCTGAAGAAGTGTTTTGCGAGAATTGCAAAATAAAAAAGTTATGGAGAAAAATCGCAAAATGGCAGGGTCACCCTAACTTGACTCAGGAAAATCGCTCTAATATGGAAACGGTTCGAGATAGAAGGATTTCGTCTTCTGCAATATTACTCAAAATACTTCAAGCTATAAAATTGTTGAAGTAAATATCGCTCTATCTTGTTTCGTTTTGAAGATAATTTTTGGATCTTGGTTAATTTAAGGGTCACCCTAAAATAGCTTATGCCAAAAAAAGCGGCATCCTAAATCAAGATTTTGTTGCTAAGACGTAAATAGTCTAAAATCAACGACTACTGAGTAAACAATTTTTTCCACCTAATTTGGCTTTCTGGACCATAGTGCATTGGAGGAGATTGCAGGGCTTGAGCTGTCGAATGGGGTAGCAGGTGCACTACCCCTAGGGGACAAAGCTTGCTGGAAGCTCTGTCCAAGCTGGACGTAAGTCTGGCTAACGTGGGATCCGTCAGTACCTTTTGTAGGGGGGTACAACAATCGATCATCGACATCACCTTCTGCAGCCTATCGTTGCTTGTCAACATGGGCTAGAGGGTGTCAGATGAGTACACGCATAGCGACCACCAAGCTATACGGTACACAATTGAACGACGGACGCTTCGGCCACGCGGGTTGAAGTCGACAGGGAGAAGGTGGAAAGTGAAGTCCTTCGACAAAGACCTGTTCGTTGAAGCACTCAGTGCAGAGAGCATCCGCTCGAACCTGAGTGCTCGTGAGCTGACCAACGTCTTAGTACGGGCATGTGATACCACTATGCCCATGACGGGGCAGCCAATGAACGGTCGTCGCTCGGTATACTGGTGGAGTGATACCAGTGCCCAGTTCCGCTTCAGGTGTCACAGAGCGAGAAGGCTAGCGCAGAGGGCCCGGACCGATGCAGATGCTGAAGCTTGGGGGGTCGAACTTAGAGCAGCCAGGTCGGCGCTCAAGAAGGAGGTTAGGCGTAGCAAAATATCCTGTTTTCAGGAGCTATGCCGCGATGCGGATTCAAACCCCTGGGGCTGTGCATACCAGGTGGTGATGAAAAAGATGAAGGGTACATCCGCCCCGCAGGAAACCTGCTCTCAAACGCTGAAAGTCATCGTAGAAGGGCTCTTTCCGCAACACGATCCAGTTTAGTGGCCTCCGACCACGTACGGTCAATCGAATGATGTCCTCATTCCGGTCACAAATGAGGAACTCATCATAATTGCCAGGGGTTTAAAAACGAAGAAAGCGCCCGGGATTCCGAACGAGGCACTCACAGTGGCGATCCAAGCATATCCCGATATGTTTAGAGAGACGCTTCAGAATTGCCTAGAGGTATGCGAATTTCCAGACAAATGGAATGTACAAAGATTGGTACTGCTGCCAAAGCCGGGGAAACCACCTGGTGATCCCTCGTCGTATAGGCTAATTTGCCTATTGGATACGTTAGGCAAATTGCTAGAGCGGGTAATCCTAAACAGGCTGACGCCTGTGGTGGAAAGCAATGTCGCACTGGCAAGCTCGCAGTTTGGCTTCCGTAAGGGGAAGTCCACTGTAGACGCCATAAAGTCTGTGGTGGAGGGGGCCGAGAAGCCTATGAAAAGGCGAGGCGACAGGTATTGTGCCATAGTCACAATCGATGTCAAAAATGCCTTTAACAGCGCTAACTGGAGTGCAATCGCGTTAGCGCTGCATAGGATGAGGGTACCGGATCATCTATGCAGGTTGCTTAAAAGTTACTTCGAGAACCGGACGCTAGTGTACGACACGGCGGATGGGGCGAGGAAGTACAAAGTGACAGCGGGTGTTCCACAGGGTTCGATTCTCGGCCCCACATGGCATGCCATGTACGATGGGGTGCTGAGGCTCGAACTACCCACTGGGGTCGAGCACTGGCTTCGCCGATTATATCGTCCTTACAGTGGTAGGTGAGTTTCTAGAGGAGGTGGAAATGCTGGCATCGGACGCCATAAGCATAATAGAGGGTTGGATGGCGGGCGTCAATCTACGATTGGCCCACCACAAGACGGAAGCGGTGATGATCAGTAACCGCAAGTCGGCCTTAGAGGCCAAAATATTCGTTGGAGGACAGGTGACTGTCTCCAAACGAAGTGTGAAGTGAACCTGGGTGTCATGGCAGACAACAGGCTGAACTTCACCAGCCACGTGGATTATACTTTTTATTTTCCGTCACCGTAACAATTTTAATAATATGTTTCATTGATATTTTTCGGTGAAATAAAACCCTTCTTTTCTCGATCTGCGTAACGTTTCTGGCTACTATGCTTCGCCTATCGTCAGACGCCTGGAAAATTATATTTTTGGTCAAATAATTTATACAAATTTTAAACACATTTTTCTTTTCACAAATTTACATTACAAAAACAAATAAAAAGCTTACATTTTCGTCACTCTATTTTCTTAGCACATTGCTAATGCTGCGTCCGCTGCCGACGAGTAACCATTGCCTGCTTACTTTATTCACACTGCCGTAGCTTAGTGACCAGACCGTTATACATTGCGTTGAATGTTCCACATTCACGCTGTAGGTTTACAGTTTTTTCTTCCCCCAGTATCTTTATGTAGAACATCTCCGCGGATTCTCTGCTCTCCTGGTTCTCGACTCTTTCTAGTATGCGTGTATTATCAAAGTCGAATATGTGTCCGCTCTGGATAGTGTGCTGTGCTAGTCCGGATTTTGCTTCTTTTTTCTTTGCGTCGTTCTTATGTTCAGCTATTCTCGTCTCCAACCGTCTTCCCGTTTGTCCAATGTACACTTTGCCGTCATCTGTACCACATGGTATAGAGTACACTACATTTTTCTGTTTACTTGGTGGGATCGGGTCTTTCAGCTTACTAAACACACGATGCTTGATCTTATCTAGTGGTTTGAAAGCTAGCTCTACATTATGTTTCCTTAGGATTTTGTGCAGTTTCTCACTCAGACCCGGTATATACGCAGAAGAAGCAAACTTAATGTTTTCTTCTGTTTGCTTAGTAATTTCGAGCGTGTCATAAAACTTGTGAACTCTAGCTTTTAGTATTTTTTGAACAAACCACTCGGGATAATGGTTAATTTTTAATATGCTTTTTACAGTTTTAACACGTGGATTATGCTTGTGGTAAAGCGTCAACGGCGGTTACTACGCTGTCCAAGAACATGCCGAACGGCTACGGTCCTAGCAGCATTAAGAGACGCCTGATGGCCAGCGTTGCCATGTCGGTGCTACGATACGGTGCACCGGCATGGGCCCCGGCTTTGGAGAGTAAGTGCAATCAGGCATGTCTGAACAAGGTGTTCAGGCTGTTAGCATTGCGCGTTGCGTGCGGCTACCGTACCATATCGTTGAATGCAATTGGGGTTATTGCAGCCATGATTCCCATATGCATACATCTAGGTGAGGATATTGAGTGCTATAGGCAGAGGAACGTTAGGGGCGCTAGGGACAGAGTTAGGCTGGACTCTATTAGGTGTTGGCGGCCGGATTGGGATCACACCGATCACGGCAGGTGGACCCATAGGCTGATCCAGAACATATCGTCCTGGATCGGTAGAAGACATGGTGAGGTAAACTTTTTCCTTACCCAGCTCCTGTCGGGACATGGACGCTTTAACGGGAAACTAGCAGTCATTAACTTTTCGTCGAAGAGCCCAATTTCGGAAGCAGTTTTTGGGCCCAAAAGCGGAGTCCTGTTTATAAAAATGTATTTACTGCATTCTTCTTGCCAATCTGAACACAGCGAATATATTTTCATAAACAAATTCTTTGTTTCAAACAAAAAAATCTGAGGGGTTGTGCACAAGACACGACCACATAGGTGACGTAGGACCACGTAAGTCTCTTTGTAGCGATAGTAGGATGTATCCATGTATATAATAATACGATTCTTGATGTATACAAGCTACATCCGTATCGGTCATCAAAGTGGAAACATTGTATACATTCAATCCTCAACCTATTTTGGAGTTATATCCATGAATTGATTGAATTTATTTTATTAAAACGAAACCAAGTTAGTAACTAAACCAAACAGTAAATAAATTTGTATGATATGTTTCTACGTTGAATAGTGCTTTTCCTTTGGTAATCGGTAGACGGTACGCGCGAGTTTTCAAAAAGTTGAAAATTTTGCGCAGCTTTTCTGGCGGCTTACAAAAGGACACGGATAAAGCATTTACAACCTGCAGACGTATTGGAAGTCGCAAAAAATGTCACCTGTGACCAGAAAACTTATTACCGTCATTGGTTGGTCGTCCGCAATGGCGAAAAATTCAACTTTTCCCTCGTTGACTGTGTTAATTATGGTATTAACTGGGCAAGAAAATATAATAAACTCTTCAATCGTTGTGTGGCCCTTAAAAGAACCGATTGTTTGATTATCATAACTCCTGCTTGCAATAAACTTGCACTAACGCATTAAACGTAATTCTCTGTTCGGTAAATTGGAGTACCGATAACCGCTAACCAGGCACGGCTGGTTGCAACGGACCAACCGGAAAGCCTCAGCAGCTATGCGATCAACGAAACCGTTCGTGTGTGGTCCTGAATCACGATGAAATACCACTCCAAGTGGCCAGCTGCAAGTGACGTGGGATGCTTCATGCTTCTAGTCGTTTTGTTGTCGTGAGCAGCATATGTCGTCCCAATTCCAGAACTCCTGTCGCCAGATATTCCATCACGGCAGCGAAATGGAACTTCAGCTCCAACACACGGTCAGCAGCCGATAAACACATGCACGAGTCGAACGTGACTCCCGTTTGCCCTGGCAAACGATGTTGGCACTAGCTCAGCTAGCGTTTGAATAATGCTGTTCGCCGGCTTACAACGTATTATGTACCAGAGCAAGCGACAAGAAACGACCACACCCATTTTTCATGGTCCTTCATTCTATCATCTACGTGAAATAAAAAATAGAGCATTTCAATTTCAGTCTGAACAAAAGAGCAAAGTTACCAGTGAGCCGTTCGCCTTTTGCTGCCAAAAAAAATTACGCTACGTATTATTACTGTATGGATAAATTTGTGTTGCTAAGATGCAAAAGATGTTACTAAAACTCTTTCATTTGATTAAATCCAATTTCATTTATTTTGACGCTTGACCGAACACATTTACTTGGAGCTAGTATATTTGTTGGCTGCAACCAGCGCAACCAGCGTCCAGCAGCAACAAGCGAACAGCAGCGCTAGAGGTGATCGGTTAAAATTATTTGAAAGAAGCGAATAATCAGATCAATCTAAGTTAAATAGAATTTAAATCTGTGAGTGAAAACTCCTCAAATCTTCATGAACACATGTTTCGTTCTTAAAAGAACGGTTTTTCGACGTGATATGCTGGAAATTTAAGCCTTCTTTTCCGTCTTCTTGGACAGCAACAAAACAGTTTAGATGGCCATCACGGCAACGAAATGAACCACCAGCAACAAGCGAACAAAACCACGAGGTGATCGGTAAAAATTATTTGATAAGAAGCCAACAATCAGATCAATCTAAATTAAATAGAATTAAAATCAGTGAGCAGAAATTCCTCAAATCTTCATGAACACATATTTCGTTCTTAAAAGAACGGTTTTTCAACGTGATATGCTGGAAATTTATGCCTTCTTTTCGTCTTCTTGGGCAGCAACAAAACAGTTTGGATGTTCGGAAAGACACTTCTCATAGCAGCGGTGACACGGGACAGCAATTTGTTCAACTCTTCGTTGTTGCGGATGACCAGCTGCAAATGATGATAATTCTGATCGTTTCGTTGTCGCGAACAGCATATGTCCTCCCAATTCCAGAATTCCTGTCGCCAGATATTCCATCACGGCAGCGAAATGAGTGCTTCAGCTCCAACACACGGTCACACGGTCAGCCGCCGATCAACACGTGCACGAGTCGTACGTGACTTCCGTTTGCCTGGCAAACGATATTGGCACTAGCTCAGCTAGCGTTTGAATAATGCTGTTCGCCGGCTTACCACGTATTATGTACCAGAGCAAGCGACAAGAAACGACCACACCCATTTTTCATGGTCCTTCATTCTATCATCTACGTGAAATGAAAAATAGAGCATTTCAATTTCAGTCTGAACAAAAGAGCAAAGTTACCAGTGAACCGTTTGCCTTTTGCTGCCAAAGAAAAATTACGCTACGTATTATTACTGTATGGATAAATTTGTGTTGCTAAGATGCAAAAGATGTTACTAAAACTCTTTCATTTGATTAAATCCAATTTCATTTATTTTGACGCTTGGCCGAACACATTTACTTGGAACTAGTATATTTGTTGGCTGCAACCAGCGCAACCAGCGTCCAGCAGCAACAAGCGAACAGCAGCGCGAGAGGTGATCGGTTAAAATTATTTGAGAGAAGCGAACAATCAGATCAATCTAAGTTAAATGGAATTTAAATCTGTGAGCGAAAATTCCTCAAATCTTTATGAACATATGTTTCGTTCTTAAAAGAACGAAGTTTCGACGTGATATGCTGGAAATTTAAGCCTTCTTTTCCATCTTCTTGGGCAGCAACAAAACAGTTTGGATGTTCGGAAAGACACTTCTCATAGCAGCGGTGACACGGGACAGCAATTTGTTCAACTCTTCGTTGTTGCGGATGGCCAGCTGCAAGTGACGATAATTTTGATCGTTTCGTTATCGCGAGCAACATATGTCCTCCCAATTCCAGAACTCCTGTCGCCAGATATTCCATCACGGCAGCGATCATTGAGTGCTCCAGCTCCAACACCTCGCTTGGTGAATTTGCATGTCTTCATTGCCTTATCCGTGGGAAGCAGCAACAGCTGAAGCTCAACAATTTTCGATCGGATTCTATAGGGCGTAAATTAAATACAATCATAAGGAAGCTTAACCCATAGCTTATATCGTATATATTTCTGTCACCGTGCTAGGGAAGCACTGACGAGGGAAGGCAAAAATATGAAAATAATTCAAATTTTCAAAATCAATTCAAAAACAACAATTTTTCAAATTCAATTTCAAAAACAAAATCAATAGTTTTTTCTATATTTTCAATCGATTTCCCGATCAATTGGTGTAAATATCTTGGAAATCTATTGAAAATTGACTGAATTATAAGCCGAAGCGTGAAAATGCGTTTCTACTTTGATGACGTCATTTCCAACAACCAATCACGAAGCGAGAATTCCGGTAAAACATAGGTTCATTATTTTCAATTTTTCAATTAGTTCAACATCACGAATCCACACTTTTCTTTATTTGGGTCAATTCTTAGAAGATTTTCCAATCGATTGGTGTAAGAATATTGAAAATCGATTGGAAAACCGCTGAGCTATTAGCGCTCAAAACCTTTCATTTTTCGTGACGCTCGCATTTTTCGATTTTTTGGAATGACACCCTATCTCAAAACTTGCCGTAAGACGTAGTCCTACGTCAAAAAACTACTTTTGAAATTTGCAGAAGCGATGACGACTAATTTCACCTTAAGATGTATCTACATACGCGTGGGCGGGTAGGCTCACCCTTCTGCCCCGTTTGCACGGTAGCCGAGGAAACGGGGAGCATGTGATGTTTCGCTGCCCGCGTTTCACGACCATTCGGCGGGTGATGCTGGCGGTCGTTGCGGAAGACACCAACGCCGACAACGTCGTGCAGAGAATATGCGCTGAGCAGCGCGCATGGGGTGCCGTCGATAGGGCGGTAACGGCGGTGATAGCGGAGTTGCAACAGCTAGAACGTTTGCAACTACAGGGCCTGACATAGCTTAGCTAGGGTCAGTAATGGGCTGATTGGGCAGCCAAGGCCCTAGGTGAAGGGTAGTGGCGGTACACACGCAACGGATAAGTCGGAGTGCTTAGGCACGTCCTTCCTCATGAAGTAAAACCTAACGGTAGTTCCGGGAGGGGTTCAGGAACGGGCAGCAGGATAGTTTTTAGTAGGTAGGCGCATGTTGGCACCATGTGAATCCTATTCGGCACCGTGAAGGCGCTGTCTATTAAGATTTTCTCCCTGCATAAACAATACAAAAAAGGCCCCTTACAGCTCCAGGACTTGTGCCCTCTCTCAAAGCACCGGAAGTAAGCCTCCGGCTGCTAGCACACGCTCAGTGGGCATACGGACCATCCTACCTTCAGCTTGGCCGCCTTCAGGGCTGTATTTCCGTCCATCAGTGGAAGTCTTATTGTAGCTACCTGGTTTCCCGCCGGTCCCTTGTGCAGACGAACTGCTTCGGTAGTCACTACCAGGTTACATTGCTCCTTGAGAGCTCGTGTCAGTTCGACCGCTTCAGTGATCTCGTCCAGGTTTTTAAGCTGGAGAGTCATCTCAGGCGTTAGTGCGCGCATCTGTATGCCATCACCAAGGACCTTTTCTGCCAGCACTTTGTAGGCAGAACCCTTCTCAGTGGCATCCTTTTTGAGCTCAAGGATCATGTCGCCGGTGCGGGAGCGGCGTGAGGGATTATCTAATCCGTTCGCGCTCACTGAAATCAATTTTTTGATTTTGATTGCTCATATAGAATCCCACGAGTTGAGGGGAAAGAAGAGTCCGCCGCATCAGAGCCCCTCATGATGCGGTAAGGACTGATTACTGTGGAGCCTCCGTTTGAGGCTGTCTATTTATAGAACCCCCCCCCCCCCACCATTCATCCCTCGCCACGGGTCGCATGACACCTTGGATTAGGGGTTTATCCATTCACGTTTTTACTTTTAGCCATGGATAACAGCTATTCAACCATCCTCCTTTAGGGGCTTTGGACCCTCTGCTCAGGTTCTCAGTATTTTCAGGTTCATCGAACATACTTCTACCGAGATCCGTCTTTTGCAGGCGGAGAGTTTACACTTAGCCTTCGCATGAGTGCCCCTTCTCTGTCCGCATACGACCCTAGTTTCCGCCGGTTGTCCGGTTTCCACTAAGGAGCGTATCCCGGATGGTAGAGAGAGGGGTTGCTAAATAAGAGGGTGTGGAACTTCGTGGTAGTTCTGGAGCGCATTATTCAACCATTTACCATCCCATCAAATTGATATAGGCTTAGACCATCGTAAAGAATCTTTCAACCAATCACGAAGCGAGAATTCTGGTAAAACATAGGTTCATTATTTTTAATTTTTCAATAGTTAACATAAAGAATCCATACTTTTCTGCATTTGGGCTAAATCTCAGAAGATTTTCCAATCGATTGGTGTAAGAATATTGAAAATCGTTCGGGAAACCACTAAGCTATTAGTGTTCAAAACCTGACCACTTTTCGAGAAAGATTTTTTGGAATTTCCCCCTATACCAGCTACCTTCCTGAAAGACATAGTCCTACGTCAAAAACTCCGCATTTTAAGGCGGAACCGAAAGTGGCTAACGTTATTGTGTTAGTGCGACAAACACTGTACTGTACATATCATGTGTTCGTCAAAAACCTAAACGTTTATTTGAATATTGTATCAGTGTTGGTAATATATGTCAAATAGCGGAGCTTGCAAACATAAACAGCTGATCCGCAGCCAACCGCACTGACTACAAATATCGCGAAAAATTGTTTGTTTTCTTTATCAAGGCATTCCGATTCAATCAAATTAACAGCAGCAACTGAATAATGCGTAGGATCACTAGGATGTTTAATTAATCCGCTTGCATCGGATTGCGTTTTTGACTCCTGCGTTTGCGTTTTGTTTGTTTACTTCACTCTAAGCTCATCGATGCGACGAAAGTTGAAAGCTCTTTAAAAGCTCATTGATGTGACGAAAGTTTGATACTGTGTTGCTGCTTTTTCGGAAATCGCTAGTTCAACGAAATATGTGCGCAACCAAATATCTATTAACTAATTCCAGATTATACGTTTTATGAACATGTAATGATCTATATGATCAATTAAATTTATTTTCCATTAGCAATTATGTTTTGCTGAGCGTTTATTGAGACATAGCAGATCGATAAATTGAATTACAAGTTTTAGGAAATTATAACAGCGCTGGAAGCACTGATTAAGTGGCGAAAGCGTGCTCTGCCAATACAGATGCATTTTAAGGCACAAAACAATACATGCTTCGAATGGTAGCCATTTACCCAGCCATCTTTGAGCCACTTTCGGTTTCCCCTTAAAGAGCTTCGGCCTGCCTCAATATTATTCGCACAGCTTTCGCAAACACTAGGCATGATTAATGAGATTAGGAAATATGACGTGGGAAGCAAATGGTTACTGTCAATCAACTTTAGTGCTCAGAAACAGAAACTGATGCAAACTGAAAACGTGCGGTTGGGCTCCTCTACTCTAGCACTGAAGCTGGTGGGTTAACAATATCTATCTATCGATAATTATTTCACTGTTTACCTTTTTGCGGCAGCCGATCTTGGTTGTTGATGACCGTCGCGACTAGGGATGCTATACCGGTTTTACCGAAACCGGTTTTACCGGTATTACCGGGCTATTTTCCAATACCGAATTACCGGTTTTTCCAAGACCAAAAACCGGTATTTTCGGTATTTTTTTGCATGATCAAATAACAACTCAAGAAGCCTGAATCGCTGGTAAAAAGTTTAAAGCAAGGGGAAACTTAAATTCATGATTGAAGGTTCTACAAATAATAACTCAATTATGTAGTTCTTCCAAAGGGAAACCCCTGAAATACCTCACCGCTGTCGGCATAGAGCCGGAGTGCCTCATGCTTTTTAAGCAGTCGTCTCCATTCAACTTGTTCTAATCCCTGGGCTACTCGTCGCCAATTTCTCAGTCGTCTCAGAAGTCGCAAATCACTATCGATCTGATCATGCCATCTTGCATGTTGAGCTCCTCTGTTACTGGTGTCGAGGCGGTCGTTGAAGAGAACTGTTTTCGTTGCTGAGAAACAAGGATACGCTTTATTTAAGCGATGGGGAATTCATGAAGAAATAAGAAATTGTCGCAGTGCTAAAACCAGCCTTGGCTGCTGTCGAATTACTGTACCGGAAAAATTGCAAACTCTACGAACTACGCACTCTAAAACTACTCTCGGAACACCTTTCAAGTATCGCACAACTGCTGTTCGAGTTACTGTATTGATAGAATTTCCGAATATTTAAATTTATTCGTTTTATAATTAGCCGCGCTATGTGCAATGACTTTGTAATATTCTTCAAGGCATCAAGGATGTTTTAATAATAAAATTCTGCAAGGTTTTATTATTTTAAAAGTCAATGGAATAAACTCAGAAACCGAGCAGGCAGAGGAACCAAAATCAACTGAACCTTCAGTTATAATTTATCATAAATGTCAGTATCTAAGCAGCTTATTAAAAGCTCTTGAACAAGGGTTTTCCTACGCTACATTTCTAATTTATCACTAGGAATTATTCTTTCTTTCTCTGTGGAGACCGAATGAAGATTCTCTGCCTCCGGAAGTTTTTCATTGAAATTTGTTCTCGTTTAAAAGATGACATGGTAAATTCTCTTCGCATTGTTAAATATTATTTTTTTAATGAATTAACTACGCGGCAGGAAATGGAGAATCGTTGATTATGGAAGGAACTTCTTCAAATCATATGATTTTTGAATATAGTTTTCAAGAGTTAACTTTTACCGGTTTTTTACCGGTTTTACCGGTATTACATTTATCAATACCGAAAACCCGGTTTTCAAAATACCTCCCGGTATTGGCATCTCTAGTCGCGACGTGTTGATTCTGTACAACGAACTGTGGCAGCAAGTAAACTGTTTCGCTCTGTCTGCTGATCGAACGTATTATGCGATGCGGACGTAGAGATAGTGTTTCGGATCGTCCAATTGAGAAAGCAGCGAAGAAAGTAATGTTTATTTCAGTTTCAAAGGTGCGTGATTTGTTTGTTGATAGAATTAATGCACCCAATATACGGCTGGATTTCGTGCAGGAAATAAATAGTGCAGCAGTCGAGGCGGTGGAATGGCGATATGACGTGATTAGAATAATTAGGGGTTGGTGTGGCGGTGTTGTGGAGCGGGTTTTTATAATTTCCGTAGCAGGATGGCGGCTGATTGGAGGTTGTTGACTCGGAGCCAACGTATTTACAGTTATTCCGACCTACCGGAAATGTCGTACTACCTATAATGATGGTTCCTTATGAATATGAATATATGATACTACCACCTGCCTTAGCAGAACATCCGTTCATAGCAATGAGCCTATCATGTCAAAAAGAGTTGAACATATTCAACGATTGGTCATGCTTCCCAACTCTTGTATGAAGGGCCAAAAGGGAATTGGTCGATAAGCAACATCACTTACACGTACCAGGGCTTTAGAGAATCTCCTTCCAAGGGCTAAGTCACCTGAGTCAATCGTTGAATAAACCGTCTTAATGCAGAATGACTCCAGCAGGTGGGGAGAAGAGCCCGCTCATTATCCACGATGTGTTGTTAATCGGGCCAAGATTAACCCTAGAAAGTTGACTGTTTCACTCTCCCTAGGCCCACCGCTTCAAACAAGTGCTCTGATGGTCCCTCCGTCTTCCCGATTCTAGTTTATTTATGAAATGTGGTATATATGCGTAAAAATAGAACAATCTCACCAGCAGTCCTTCGAAAGGAATAGAGTTGCGTCCTTTTAGTTTCCATAAATGCTTCTAATACTTAATTTGATTTTTCTTCTGGTATCCAATATCCATGTGCAGTATTAACACTCGTATTGGCCAAAGTTTTCACTATAAAGCAGTAAATGCTTCATAAGCTAAAACGAAAAAAATAATTAAAATAACTTATATTATGCTTACCAGATCGTGTGGCTCCACCTTCTGCCCAAAACCTCGATTATGAGATCAGGCAGCCGGGAACCACACAGTATCGCACCTCCTAGCTTAGCTACTCAATAGAGCATTACCGGGTATGGCCACGTGGAGGCGCTAGGTAGGGGCTTGGGATAGCTAGAGCTATATTGGACGCTCCTCATTTGCCTTCCCCATTTCATCCCCTACCTATAATGATGGTTCCTTCTGCAAAAATATACGCGATCTTCAAAGTTCCGTGTGGCATTTTACAGGATTTGCTCGCTAGGTGGCGTTTATCTGAAAAAAAATCGATCTTTGTTGGTCACAAATTTTTGGGTTCTACTCGTATAAATTGTTCATGCTCTCGTTAAAGTTGATTAGATC